>NC_091821.1:214280405-214575405 GCF_038994185.2 Dermacentor albipictus | reverse complement strand
GACAGGGAGGAAAGACGGTACTTTCAGTGTCTGCGATGCGTGGGGCCTTGGGCCGAGAATCTTAGTCTCAGAAAATGGTCTGTTGTCTGATCGGTTTAACACACTCCGAAGAAGGTCGCGTTCGATGTCATAGAGATTACAAAAACACAACACGTGCCCAATCGTCTCGTCACAATTGTATGAGTCACAGATCGGTGTGTTCTACATTCCAATAAGGAATGAGTAGGCTTCCGTAAAAGCCACCCCTAACAAGAGGCCGCACAGTAAAGTGTCACGGCAAAAGAAGTTCGACGGAATCTGCAGCTTCAGTGTAGGACCCAGCCGGTGGAGACGGCAGTTGAAGAAAATCGGGGTGTTCCACGAAGCTTCAGTCTTGGTTTGAGCAAAAAGTGCTACATAGGTTGCAGCAGATTCGGGCTCCGTGTTCTGTTAATAACGAACGCAATATATGAGATATTTTTATAATGAATTGCGTTCCGCAATGGTGGGTGAAGAGGCTCGAAATTCCTTCAGGGAAAAAGTTTGTGACTATGCCCTGCGAAGCTTCCCAATACTACCAAATCAATTTGCCGACTTTCCTCTGATGCAGTGCGGTCCGTTCTTAAAGGTAACACAAGGAGTGTAGAGCACGTGCGATTTTTTTCCTCTGGAAAGTGTGTGATCGCACGGTTTTCCAAAAGATTACTTACGAGTGGTGGAGCTGACATCTTTCTACACCCCTGTGTATTGCACCAAGAGAACTTCAGCCGATACCTTCAAACGAAATGCTATTAATGTGAGAGCCGCACATTGGAGTGTTCCTATTAACTGAGGACCGCACTGTACACGTGTGACGATCATCATCATACACTAGAATAAAAAGAAGGTCTGTAAAATGTAACAGCCAGCGAGCAATTATTCATCCCCCAGTCAAGGTTGAAATTAGTTATTTAGCTTAGGTTATAAATTATTCCGTAGTTTCGCAACGGCGACGTGAAGCTCATTAGCTCGTTCCAGTTAAGTGTACATGCGAACGAGCTTATTCTGTTGCCCCGATAAAAACATACAGATACGAACGTAATCTGCCTTACTCAAAAGAGAAGTGGGCAATTGTGCTCAGCGTAGCATCTAAAGAGTTGTAGTAAGCTACACTGGTAATCAGCCACGAGGTGAAGAAAGTGCAAGGAGGGGTCAAAGGATTCTGATGGTGCGAACACATCGCTGTGTGCTGCGGCTAGTGCTAATCTCAGCCCCTCAGAAGGTAAAGTATTATGGAGAAATGGACCAAGTGTGTCTCTAGTTGACCGGTGCTTTTCCGTCTCCTGCAGATTTTCGGCTCCTATAGCGTTTAGCTAGGATACACCGGTCCCCCGCCGGCAGTGGTGGAAGTGGACATTGCCCGACCTTCTCCAGACTTGGCCTCGCGTTCCGCGGTGCCATCGCGGAAGCGTAACAGTGAACTGGGCGATACCGCCAGTGACAGCACGGAACTCTCCTCGGCCAGCGGAGAAGACACTCCGAAGACAGCTTCGAATCTGTGCGAAACCGCAAGGCAAAGCGAAGGAGCCTCACGACGTCTTCACCTTCAAGTACGTCTGCAGTGCAGAACACGAGCTGTTCCCGAGCCCCCGCCATACTATTCATGCCGGTGGTTCCCTCGGACAATCTGCGGCATCGGAATAGGCGAGCTGTCTCCACCTTCATGGAAAGATTAGTACCAAATGAAATAACTGATATAAGAATTAACACTCGCAAGAGCATTCTCGCCGTAGATGTCGTGCATTCAGCCACTTTTGACATCTTTGATACTGTAACCGATTTGAACTTGATAAGAGTGTGCTCCCACATTCCAGTCGACAAGGATGCAGCAGCAGGCGTCATCTACGGCGTAGATGTTGCAATACCGAATGAAGAATTGCCTATCCTAGCCGAGACAGCCACTCCTAATTATGCAGGTTTCTCGCACTGGCAATTAATAGTGTGTGAAGATAGTCTTTAAGGGTGGCCTCATACCATATAATGTCAAGGTGGGCCATTTTCGCCTACCCGTAAAACTGTTTATTCCAAAACCTCGTCAGTGCGAGAAGTGCCTTCGGTTCGGTCACGTGAGAGGTGTTTGTAATAATGTGACAGTATATTCACACTGCGCTGACTCCGACACCATGGAATCTTGGAATGCAAATGTATTTAGGAGCAGAAACTGCAGAGGATCGCATGAAGCCACGGCAAGAAAAGCCCAGAATCAAAAGGAGCGGAGGTTACTTAAGGAGATGGTAAGGGATCGCTATACGCGCCGGGAAGCAGCCGTTTCTCTAAAAAAACGACGCTCCCGCCGCCACCACCGACGTTCCCCAAAGAACGCATAAAGTCCCCCCCCCCCCTTTCCCCCTTCCCACAGTGCCAAATTAGTCCAACGGCGACTTCAACTCGAATTGTGAGACAGCAGTCATTGCATGAGAGCAGACACAACGTTATGAATTACAAAGAATTCAAGAAAAGTGCTCGTGACGTTGCCTGGCCTGTGCTGCCAAATGCGCGCCCACCTGCTGAGCTTGAGCGACGTACAGGTGCTCCCAGAATAATTCGGAACGCAACACACGCGGCCGCTCGCCGGTGGAGCGCACCCGTGGAAGAAGTAGTACCATGGTCTGCGCGTGCGCGGTCTCCCTAGCTAGCAAGGTTGGCTCCCTAGTGCATCTAGTTTGTGTTGCGTTGCTCCAAAACGGTAGCCCTAGGTGCCCCTTAACGTTTTGTCTAAGGGGGTTGGGCCGGTGGTGTCTGTGGCAAGCTGTGTCTGCGCATGCACTCGCGTTGGAGCATAAGCGCTCGTGTCTGCATGTTCGCGTGCTTGGGCACCTTTTTTTTTTTCATTTTTCGGGTGGGCCGTATTTATCATTTGCTAAAAATATTTATGGTAGGTGACCGTGACTAGCGCTGGCAAAGGGCGGTGTTTTCGTCTGATGCCACCATGATGATGTCGGCGGCTCGGTTGATAAAGGGATACGAACATATTTAAACAACAACAGTTACGTGAATTCCGCCCTATTCCAATCGAGGCAACATGCCGAAAGGAGTGCCGATGAATGTGCGGAGAAATATAATTAAGCTCAGTTCACAAGGTATACCTCAACGGGAGATATGCCGCCTCACAGGAAAGTCTATAAGTGCATACAGGGATGAAGATGGCCGACTCAAAGATGCAGCACGATCGGGACGACACCGATGCACCTCGGAAGCGTCCTATCTTAATGTTGCTGCAGCCGTTGCTGATTCTTTTCAGAGCGCCCGTCAGATCAAGACAGCCCTCAACCTGTAAGCCAGTGAGGAAACAATTAGAAGGCGCATGCGAGAGGCTGGTCTTCGTGGATTTGTCGCGGCACAAAAGCCACACCTTACGGAGCACCAAAAACGCCGGCGCCTTGAGTTTTGCAGGGCATATGACCGCTGGACGACTGCAGAATGGAAGGAAGTGATATTTTCAGATGAATCGACATTTTCATCTAGATGGGATCAAGAGCGCCGCGTATGGAGACCATATACCTACAGGAATTTTCATTTTTTTTCTTATCTTTTAAGCACAAATTCTTCGGACGCGCAAACGGTATTTCATCCGAAAACACCATTATCTATTCCCTTCTTTACGTGTATAGATACGAGCCTGGGTATGTTTACGAGATCTACAGCAGCGGCCGCTGTACTGTCAACGTTAGGGGAGCAATTAGCAAAGAGGGCCTCGGTCCGCAAATCCGACTGTCCCCATCGTTCACAGCTGAAACTTACTGCAAAATTCTGGACTACCACCTATTGTCATACGCTCTGGACGGGCCATTTAAACATGGCTACTACTTGTTCCAACAAGACCTGAGCCCGGTGCGCACCGCCAGAGCTGTGGAAAAACTTCTTCAAGAACGTGGTGTTCGCGTTCTTGACTGGCCTCCGAAAGGTGCAGAATTCAATGTTATGGAGAACGTGTGGGGCATGATGAAGGAAAGCTTATCAAAGCTGAATCTGGGAGAAGCCAGTGCCGACGAGCTCTGGCTCGCCATAACGCGCGAGTGGAAGCGCCTTGGTGAGAGGAGGGACTTCGTCGATGCACTCTACGAGTCAATTCCACGCCGCGTACAAGCTGCGTTTCGCGTGGACGGCGCAATCGCGAGATATTGATAGCGGAACATGCCAATCGCTTTAGGCAAAACAGTTACGTTTCGATTCTTTTTTTTTACTCTGGAAAAAATAAACCCGGTGTTCTTCCTGTTATTTAGATTTACTATGTTCTCCTTACTATTTTTTTTTTGCATTCAGCTCACACAGCCTACCCTAGATTATCATTGTGTATTTCCTCTGAGCAAAATAAATTAGTGCGAAAATGAGTATCTTCGCCAACAAACGCCGACTCGCGATCAATACGTAAGGATACTCGCTACCAATGGCCCAGATTCCGTGATTGATTGTCGCACAATATATACGAACCACGTAACGGGGTGCGCCAGTAAATTACTAGAGTCGTGAAGAGTTCATTAGAGTGCCCTTTGCATGAAGTGACTTCCTGTGCGTGAAATTGACATGGATAAACCTGCCGCGTTATTCCATTTTGTGAACTCTTTTATTGCCACTATCGCAGACACACCCGTTAAGTGGGGTCATGTAATAGTGGAAATTGGGAAATTGTCCTCGTATTACGAAGCTAGTAGTAACACGGATAGGAAAATATTTTACTAAGAGCTAATACTTCGCAGGACAGGCTAACACGGTGGAAAAATAAGGCAGCGTTGCCGTTGTACCCAAGCCGCCTCACTAGCGCGTGATCACGCAAAGCATTGCTATGTCCCAGACGGGATGCAGACCATGACGAGAATATGCTGCAAGGAATGCCGGAGCCTTTATTTGTAGATTGCGGTGCATGCATGCTGTGCTACAGGCATTCATTCGCCCAGCCCCCATTGCACAATGCTAAAGGGCACCTAGCGCTACCTTCTTGGAGCAAGGCAACGCCAACCTAGATGCACTAGGGAGCGAAACTTGCTCGCTAGGGAGACCGCGCATGCGCAAATCTTGCCTGTATTTATCCGCCGGCGCGCTCCGCCGACGAGTAGCTGCGTGTCCAGCGTTCCGAATTATTCTGGGAGCACCTGTACATCGCCATCATCGAACGTACCTCTTGCGTCCAACAAGTTGCCGGAACAGGAAATTTTGGGAAATGTGCAAACTTCGATTACTCGATGCACTTTACAAGTGCTGGCTACTCTAGATCCTGCGCTTGAAAGCTTACATTAGAAAGATGACTTGCCTACTTCTGCAGAAGCGGCCCTTTCAATAAGTCAAGAATGCCTCAATTGTTCAGTGGAATGCGAGAGGCCTGAAATCCCGTATTTCCGATTTTCGTCAATTTGTATATGTAAATCGGTTCCCGGTGCTAGTCATCTCTGAACCAAACTTGTCAAATATCCTCAGGTTATCAGGATTCGAAGCTTTTGTTTCCGCCACGCCTTACAAAAGTAGTAAGGTCTTCGACTTATGTTCGCAAGCAGCTCACCTGCATGTCCCAGGCCGTGCCTCTCCATGAAGACAACCAGTATGTGGGCCTTAGCATAAAGAAGAAGAGGCTCTCATTCACACTCATCACGAGCTACATTTTACCATCAAGCCATTTAGATAGCAAAAACCTTGAAAATGTTCTGACGATGACCTGCAGTCTTTGGATAATCACAGGAGATTTTAATGCTCATCACCCACTTGGGGAAATAGAAGAACCAAGTTAAGAGGCAAGACTCTTGTACCTTTTGCTTCCGACCATGATCTCTGCCTCTTGAATGACGGCAGCGCGACAACCCTGAGACGGTCGTCGTACAACAGCTGCCTATATCTGACTTTGGTGTCACGATGCCTTCCTTCGAGTGCCTACTGGTTTACTGACTTGGAAAACCGTGGAAGTGACCATATCCCTATTTACGTTGCCATTAAAGCTCGAAGCAGTCCGTCTTGCCCTATGGTCTCTCGCACAATTGATTAGTTCGCATTTCAAGCCTCTATGAATGCCGAATGCAAAGGCGGCCTTGCACGTAGCATAGAGCTTGTGATTGCGGACCTATTCAAAGCCATGGCTGGAAAAACATAGGGACCGTCGGTGTGTTCTACGCTTCAAATGTACAAAGCGCTCCTCGTGGGCTTCTTGCGTTACAGCACTCCGGTGCTGTCAAGCACCCGGAGGACAAATCTCAGAGTGCTTGAGAGTATGCAAGCTCAAGCGCTTAGAACCTGTCTTGGTATACCGCGATGGACTTCAACAGCCGCAACAATTGCCGTCGCCAGTGAACATACCATCAGTACCTATGTTGCCACAGACACCCTTAGAAATCGTCTTCGACACATTTCCCGACTCTAGTCTCAACGCCTTGCTTCTCTCTCGGAAAGTAGACCAGAGACAACTTTTTCGGGGATTATAGTACCTAGCCTCCCTTCCATCCGATTTCACGCCTGCAGCAAGATCACCTTATCCTTTGTGATGTCTCCGGCAGTCACAAGTGCGGCTTTCCATTCCAGGAGTTGGGAAGAAGTCCGAATTGCCAACTTGTGCCCTGAATCACGCCGCTGTACATATATTGCATGATTCCCACTGCAATCAAGTTCCCATTTATATAGATGGCGCTTCGACTCTAACCGGCTCTACTGGTGCGATAGTTATTCCGTCCACGTCAATCTGCAAAAAGTTCAAGATCAGTCGTGTCACAATATCGACACGGTCCGAAATTGCCGCCTTCCGCAGCACAGTGCAGCAACAGTCACTGAATAACTGGGCTATATTCTGTAACTCAAAGACAGTCCTGCATGGAGACTCTTATCAACTCTGCGCCGCAGCCCACATGAACAGTTGGTAGCAGAGATACAATTACGCTACCCTTAAGCGGTGAGCAGAGGCTACGACATTATATTTCAGTGGCTGCCTGGGCATTGTCACATTGCCGGCAATGAAAGTGCCCACGAAGCTGCCCGTGAGGCGCATGCTGAATGTGAAAGCACCTCAGTAGTCTTGCCCATATGATTATTCTAAGAAAATGGAATACACAGGAGTCTACTAATCGGTGCCTCTAAGCCAAGGATTATACTGGCACTGCCAGCCTAATTGGAATGACGGACAGTGCCAGTTGCCGCACACGTGGTGTCGAAGAAACGACCAAACATCTCCCATTTTACTGCCCCACATACGAAGAGGAGAGGAGTGCCCGTCAGACAGCTTTGGGGCACTTA
Organism: Dermacentor albipictus; assembly: GCF_038994185.2. NCBI lineage: Eukaryota > Metazoa > Arthropoda > Arachnida > Ixodida > Ixodidae > Dermacentor > Dermacentor albipictus. The sequence continues at coordinate 214,568,181 of NC_091821.1, read as the reverse complement.
AACGACAGGCTTTTCAGAGAGGAGGAGATCTTGGGCCCGTGGCCTTGTGAGTCTGCTATGTTCGAGGCCACCAAGGCGCTGCTGCGTTTCTTGGCATGCACCAGCCTGTATGACCACCTGTGACTGATTCAGCGATGAACGCTCGTGTGTGTAACAGTGCAAAGTGTGAACTTCTCTCTTCCGTGTCCTCTTTCAATCCACTTTCACCCTTCTCCAGTGCAGGGTAGCCTACTGGGCTCAGCCTGGTTAGCCTGCCTGCCTTTCCCTTATAACTTCACTCTCTCTCTCTCCCCCTCTCTCTCTCTCTCTATGGGGAAATCGTATACCACGCTGACTTTGTTTGTGGATGCAACTTGGTCAACTCAAAAGAGAATATGAAAGCTTGAATTCTTCTGGTAAACGTTGTTTAAAAGGATTTCGGGTTCATAAAGGTTTCTTCGCGCTGTTAAAACGAGATCGTAGTGGGAAAACGTTCCCAGTTAACGACAGTGGCCATTCGGTATCCGGGCTGCAGAACGCGCATGGCTTCTATAAGGGCGCGCAGACATGCTGCGAAACGGCAGCGCTAGTGCTGTGGCTGGCGCGAGAACTTTTCGAAGGAGAAGCGCGTGCCCCTCTCCCACCGAGTGAAGACTGGCGATACGCGGTGGTGATGGGCGGGGGTGAGGGGGGTGGCGGCGGCGCTCCAGCAGCTGCTGCGCTGTCGTCATTACGGCCCGACATTAAGGAGTGTAAACGGGAATGCAAATTAAACGCCACCAATCTCCGCGCACGTTAGCCGCGTGTAAGTGGAGAGAAATTAAGAGCTGTCCCGATCGCGGGCGGCTGCATGCAGCGAGGGGTGAAGCTCGTCGCATATGAGCGAATTAAAACCGAGAACGGCAGGCAGGTCCGCTGCTGCGGGTCAATCAGGCCCATTCGTCGTGCCGTCACGGAAGCCGGCTCTTAGTGCTCCGGCTAATTACTCGTCGCGACGCCCGCCGACGCGCTCGCAGCAGCCGCTGTCTTTTCTCGTCCCCGCTTTCACCCCGTTCTTCTTTATCCGAAGCCCTAGCCCGCGGCTGGGCCCCTCGCGCGCGAGAATCGAAGAGCCTGGCCGAGCGCGCTTTCGATTGAAACTCCCGGGGAAAAGAAAAGGGCCGCGCCGGCGGGGGGGAAAAGGACACTTTAATTACGAGAAACAGCTGGCGAGAAGGAGCAAAAATAACTGGGGTGTAGCGCGCGAATTCCGGGCGTCGAAGTTGAGGCTCGCGTGCTGCAAGCACACCGCCTCATCGCAGGCGGCGTCGGGGGCCGAAGTTTGGAGGGCGTGTGTGTTGCTGCAAAGCGCGAGTGCGGTTCTTTTTCGTTTTTCTTTTCTGCTCCGTTTCCTTTTCTCTCGCTCTTTTTGCTCCCGTTACAGAAACCCCGATATACGCCGTGCTCGCGACATGAACAGTTCGCGGCCCGTGTTGACGTCCAACGCAAGCTGCTTCGTGCACTTCACGACGAACCCTCGCCGCCCTCAATACGCATTCTTATTTACAGATTTGCATAATTAGTTCACAAAGGAATGCAGCGCAGTAAACGGTATTTCTAAATCAACCAGCGATCGCCTGCTCTACCGCGCGTGTCGTGCTCATCAGTTGAACGGTATTTATCGTCTGTTGTTTGCGTAAACACTATAATTCGCTTTTACTTGCACCCTCCCTAAGCTCAAACGGATTCTGCGTAGGCGTCCGAGTTTGTTGTTCACGGGACTAAAAGTGCGTAAATTCGTTTCTACGTAGAACAAGAAAAATAATTCGAGCTGTCACCTGGGTGTCACTGGAAACGAACAGCCTCAGACATTGGAGAACAGAGCGCGTATCCTTCATATAGTCTAAATTAGCCTTGCTGCCGCTTGCAAAACAGCGCCACGACCTACAACCTTGCGCGACTTTCTTGGAGAGCTTCTTTATTAAGCATCGCTGAGCGAGCAAACGCTCACTTCCTGCTCGGATATATCACCACAAGCGAAGCGCTTCATTCGATATCGATGCCTTCTTTTACTTAGGGAAATCAACGCCCCAACACAGGCGCCGGCAGAGAACACGCAATCGCCAGCGCGGGTGCCATCATGTCGTGTGTGTTATCTGCACGCGTCTGTTTCGTGCCGTTGACTTACCGAAGTATACGACTCAGCAAATAGCTCAAATCAAAGTTATGTTTGAGCTTTCTTTATTAAGTTTTCAATTACTTGTTCTACCGTCTGCTAAAGAACGCAGTCGTTTGTACTTTACATTAGACAGATACAGCCCATACTCTACGCTCTCTGGCTTGTGTGTGCGAAGCGTAACTGGCTAACTTTCTGGAAAATCTCATAATATGCACGTATTTTTTTTTATTAAGCATGTTTCAGTGAGTACTGCTTTTCTTCGTCGCTATCAGAGTCTTCCTGGTGGATACGTCTACTGTCGCCTAATTGTTCTACTTAGACTACTGCCCTCTTTAATACATGGCCTCGAGAACGCAGAGATGAAGTAAAGAAATGCAATAATCAACATGCCTTTCTCCATGGGAATCAGCAGTGTCATTCTAAATACCTGTCAGGTATAGAATCCCTTCCGTATTCACGAAAAGCTTACATATATATATATATATATATATATATATATATATATATATATATATATATATATATATATATATATATGTCACATATTGCAATTTAAAAATTACCGCAGTGAACTTCGCAAGGCGGATCCACTCGGAACGAATTCTTAGGATGACACCAGTTTCGAGATATTAATTCCCAAACCTTGCTGAGAAATGTGTTGGCGTTCCAGTTACTTTTTTAACAAAACCGCCAAGCCACATCTGTGTCGCTCGAGGCACTTGTTCCGGGTCAGCTCAACGATGTAAGGATCAACGCCCGTAAGAACATCCTCGCTATAGATGTCACAAACCGCAGCCCGCTAGACATCCTGAGCAACGTTAAGGTGCTGGATAGCATCAACGTACGCTGCTATAATCAAGACGATCATGACTCTACGGCCGGCGTTGTGTATGACGTAGATAATTCCATAAGCGATGCTGACCTGCATATACTCAACAAGCCGGCGACAGAAGGAATTTCCATATTGCAAGCCCATCACCTGGAAAACTCGCAGTGTGTCAAGTTAACTTTCAAAGGAGACAGTCTACCATCACACGTCAAGGTCGGTCACTTCCGGCGCATTGTACGGCATTTTGTGTCAAAGCTGCTTCAGTGCAGGAAGTGTCAAAGGATAGGGCACGTTAGTGCGGTTTGCACAAATGCTGCAGTGTGCTCACGATGCTCTGGGTCGCACAGCTCCGACGCCTGTGGTGCAGAAAACCAAAAGTGCGCCACTTGTCAAGGCTCTCACGATGCAACTTCAAAGAATTGCCCTTATGGGAAAAATGAGGCGAAAGTCTTGAGGCAAATGGTCAGGGATGGTTCCTCGCACAGGGAAGCTGCCGCTAAGGTGCGACGTCGACGTGCACGTCGCCGGAGATCTAGGAAACCCACAACTATTGCTAAGGATGCATCGCGTCCACTGACAGTCCACAAACATCCGCATACAACTAGCAATAGTAGCAATGAGGTTCCTCAGCAAAAAGCCTCCAGTATCAATGCCTCATGCCAGGAGTGGCCGCCATTGCCACGGCTAGATCCACCAGCGGAGCGACAAGATGTAGCACGCTCGCCGAATCATGCTTCACTTTCTGGCAGCAACCAAGGCGACGACAAACAAGTTGTCTCCATGATAAGGGCCCTTATGAACACGCTACGAGTACTACTTAGCGCCATACACACTGCGGCGGCTCGAGGCGCACTTCAAATACTGGATGCCCTGAATCCGGTACTGTCCGGTCTTGAGAAGTACCATGGCTGCTCCTCTACATTCGTTCGTTAAAGAGGTCAAGGAAGCGTCTATCTTCCAATGGAATGTCAGAGGCATTAAATCCCGCATGTCGGACTTTCGTCCGTTTGTTTTTAAGAACAAATTTCCAATAATCGTCATTTGTGAACCAAACGTTGAGAGCGCCATCCGCCTATCAGGGTATGAAGCTTTCATGTCTGCCACCTGTAGCGACCGCAGCAAAGTCATCGTTTATATCAGATGCGATTTCACGTATGTTTTACAGCCAGTGGCACCTGATGACAACAATAAGACGTATGTTTGACTATAAAATGCAAGAACGTCGCACTCACGCTCGTAGGCGCCTACATTTCACCTTCGTGTCGATTTGACAAGACAATACTAAGTGCAAGTTTAGCACCGACACCTGGACCATGTATTATTACCGGCGACTTCAATGCGCATCATCCGCTATGGGGAAGCTTAAAGATGGATTGTCAAGACGTGTACTATCCTTCGCGTCGGACCGCGAGCTCTGCTGCCTATTTATTTATTTATTTATTTGGTACCCACAGCGCCCATTCAGGCATTACAGTGGGGGGGTACAAATGAAAAACAAGCATCAAAATTGCAGGTTTGCATAAATTTGTGTAAGTCAACAAAACATTATTATAGGCCGACAAAAAAAAGAGAAAAAAAAAGAAAAGCACACAGCTAAGTTGCACACAGCCATATCGGAAACAGGCACGTTGCAGATGTCACATGTCACGTTTGAAAAAAAAAATAAAGTACATAAACACTATGATTACAGAGACTCATAATGAAAAAGCAAAAAAAGAAACAAATCGAATAATAAGTTGAAAAAAAAAACAATGCAGTGATTAAGATACAGTGCGACAAGGTGGAAAAAAAAGAGAAAAAAAAGAGAAAAAGAAAAAAGAGGCACTAAAAGAAAATGTCATTTGCAGCTTGGATTGTTTATAGGTCATGATTGCTAGGCGTACGCGGGATATTTACCAAGTCTTAGGGATCAAAAGATTCTATTGCTTTTAATGCAGAAAAGAACTTGTTAGGACAAGAAATTCCTACAATTGAGGAAGGAAGTCGGTTCCACTGACTGATGGTCCTTGGGAAAAACGAGCTGCTAAAGGCCGATGTATTACATTTGTATTCTCTTATCTTCTGCTCATGATCTATGCGTGCTGATGTGTAGTGAGGCTGGCTTATGTACACGTCACGCGGAATTCGAGTATGAGAGCGATATATGGTGTGCAAAAGCTTCAGTCGAAACGACGCTCTTCGGTGCTGAAGAGATTGCCAGTTTAGCATTGCCTTAGATTTAGTTGCACTAAACTGCCTGTCATACATTGCTATATCTAGTACATATCTTGCCGCCATGGACTGAACTTTTTCTAGTTTTTCTTTGTTGGTTACTGATGAAGGATCCCACACAGGGCATGCGTATTCGAGCGCAGATCTTACATATGATTTATACAGTAGCTCGCGGGTTTGTTGTGGAAACGCACGTGTATTTCGTCGTAAAAATCCCAAGCTCCGACAAGCTTTGCCTACGGTATAATCCACATGCCGATTCCATGATAAAGAGGGACAAAAGTAAACGCCTAGGTATTTATATTCACACACCATTTTTACTGGACAGTGGTTTATCGTATATTCAAATTTTCCAGGATTTTTTTTTCTGGAGAACCTCATACACACCGTTTTCTCGAGATTCAGTTTCATTTCCCATCGCTCACACCACTCGTGTATGGCATATAAGTCGTTTTGAATTACGAAGCAGTCACTTTCACATGTAACCTCACGGTATAATATACAGTCATCTGCAAATAACCTAATATGGGACTGTACATTTTCATTAATATCATTGACATAAAGTAGGAAAAGAAGGGGCCCCAGAACTGATCCCTGAGGTACCCCTGACGTTACATTACCTATTGCAGATTGTTCGCCGCTTACGACTACATATTGTCGCCTCTCGCGTAAATATTCGGCGATCCACGCAATAACTTGGGGATTAATATTAAAATTAATATTAATAATTTATATTAAATTATATATTAATTATATTAAATTTAATATTAAATGATGGCAGTCCCACTTTTCTGCGGGGATTGACATACAGCAGCTGCCTGGACTTAACTTTTGTTTCAAGATGCCTTTTGTTTCAAGATGTTTCAAGATACGAAACGCATGGTAGTGACCACGTTCCAACATACGTTGAAATCGACGGCATACGCAAGTCACACTCTACTACAGTTCTTCATCACATCGACTGGCCTAAATACACGTTGCTCATGGAGAAGAATTGCCAAGAGATCCAGGACTGTCTACCTGGCAACATCGAGAAGCTAATTAACGCCGCTGCTCAAGAAGCCACAAGATCCTTTAGGCCTATTCCTAAGTTTTCTGAATTCGAAGCAGAATTGGAGCGGCTTCGAGCAATCCGCCGTCGCGCGGAACGAATGTATAGGCGCACCAAGTCCATCTACGACCTAAGGGAGGCGAGACGCATATAGAAGAAGATCCAGCGTCGGATCAGCTCCCTGCAGTCTCTAAGATGGAAAACCTTCTGTGATTCCCTTGATCCGCATAAACACCTATCACATATATGGAGAACAGTGCGTGGTCTTCGAACATCACCGCAACAACGCCACCCCTTCAATTGCCTGGCTCTCTACCAAGGTCGCAGAGAGATCGACGTAGCGGAGGACTTCTGTTTCAAGGTTGCTGGTCTACTGCCATCGTTCGCTACACGTGATCCCCATGATGTTCTAATCTCGCGGGATTCTCGTGTGGACAATCTGTTTTCCATCGAGGAGTTGCAGGCGGCGCTGGCAGCGTGCAGACGTTCCTCATCGCTTGGGCCTGACGGGGTGACATACGCAGCTCTTGTAAACCTCGGTCAAACAACCCGCATGCACTTCTAGACGAGTACAATAATTCATGGCGTGAAGGAGTGGTTCCTGCGGCATAGAAGTACAGCCGCCTTGTGCCTCTGCTCAAACCTGGTAAATCACCCCTAGACGTAGCGCCTAATAGTCCCATTGCTCTGGCCAGTTGTCTAGGAAAGGTGATGAAGAGGATGGTGCTGACGCGTCTAGAGTGGTATCTAGAACACTACAAGTTATACCATGACGCTATGGTAGGCTTTCGACGCGGACGCTCTTCTGTAGACAACGTCATATATCTTGTCTCGTCTGTTCAGCACGAAAAAAGCATCAGGAGGATGTCAGCGGCGATGTTCCTGGATGCTAAAGGCGCTTATGATAACGTAATCCATCAAGCCATCCTGGACGCCTTGGGCGATGTCGGCCTCGGCGGTCTTGTTTTTCGATGGATATCCAGCTTCTTGAAGGACAGGTCATTCTTTGTGCAAATTGAGGATGGTGCGCCATCACAACACAACACCTATCGTGGCGTAGCACAAGGCGGAGTCTTGAGCCCCACTTAGGCGTCCTCCGAGAAGTGCTCTATAGTCGCTTTCACGCACAAAGCAATGAAACCGCACGTTATTAGAATTAATGGACAGCCGATTGCCTACGAGAAGACGCACCGCTTTCTAGGAGTGATAATAGATCGAGACCTTTCCTGGAGTCCTCATATCTCCTACCTAAAAAGGAAATTAGTCATGATAACCCACGTATAACCCACGTGCTCAGATTTCTTGCGGGAAGTCATGGGGTGCGTCTGTGAGTGCGATGCTCCAACTCTATAACGCACTGTTCCTCGGTCTCCTGCGCTATAGCTTACCTGTACTGGGTGGGACCGGCAAGACCAACCTCCGTGCCCTCCAGTCTGTACAAGCTCAAGCTCTGCGAATTTGCCTTGGTCTTCCCAGATATGCGTCCACGGCAGCAACAATAGTCATCGCACATGACCACCCCATCAACACGTATCTTCAAGTCGACGCTTTAAGGATGCACATCAGGCACTTCGCTTAACTTGAGCGCAAAGTGCGTTTCGTTACGTTGTAGAGGTGATTAAGAAACGACCCATCCAATTTTTTGTGGCAACATACATGTTGCGTGGTGCTTTTTTTTTTTTTCGGCGTGTTATGAAAGCCCGCGAAATACGAAATAAAACGACGTGACTGCGCTCATGCGTTATTGTATTGCAGCGCTTTCAACCGTGCTTCGAGTGAAAAAACCGCGCGCAAGGGCCGGTCGCTTATCAATGACGGTCGCCCGTCTTTTCGGCGTGCCGCCATGGGACGTGCTGACGCACTGTGAAGCCGATGCGTAGATCCGCGGCCACTCACTTCACCACCGCCCGCGCGCGCGGATCTATCGCTCGAAGCGAAAGTTCTTTCGAAGTTATTTCGTCAAATCACTTTAATTCGCGAGGTCTAGTTATAGAAAGAAAACTGGCGCATTACCTTTCGCTGTTTACTTTTGATTATTATTTTGTATTAATTCTTAATGCTGTGAAGACTAATACTAATGCTGTGAAGAGGCATAACGTTTGACGTGTACTATATGTGTCTCGTAAGGCCTGTGTTGTGTCTGAATTTAAGCAGTGTTTTGTGCTATCTGCTGTGTGCCCAGCGATCATAGCTGGCACTGCAGCGGAGGCCAGCTTGCATGATAGGAGATGGTAGCGTTTAGCTTGCAAGCCTGGACAAGTCCGTACTAAGCGGCTGGGATCTGTTTCGGTGAGTGGAAAGGGTCAGTAGGGACGGTATGGACATGTTGTAGCCAGCGAAAAGTGCGGCCGATTCCCCGTAGAGTTGAGAGCCGCTGCCAGGCCCACTCCGGTCCGAAGCCTCACCTCCTAAGCACAACTTTCCCCGCCATAGCGCGGTGACGTGGGAGGGAGCACACGCACGGTGGGAGAAGAGCGTTCGTCCAGAGGGCGCGGGGCGAGGGGAGCGCCGAGGTGGGAGGTGGATTGACGGAATACCTGGATTAGGAGATGGGTGTTGGTTAGCAGCAATATGGTGAGGGCTCGCTGCATAGCCTTAAATCCAGTGTACCTTAACGCAGACACCTGTATTGCAATTCAGGGTGGGTATGTTTCCGTTGCCTTGCTAACTCTTCTTTTTTTTAGTTCTTGAACAAGCGCTAAGTTTACATTCCGCTTGTCAGGTGTTTATGTGGTTGCCGCTTCGCATCGACCGCTTCAACGGTCAAAGAAAGTAACTTAAAATTTACATCTGTGGAATAAAAGCGTGTTCCTTGGAGCAAATTCGTTTTAATAATTTTAGTAAATATAAAAAGCAAACCCGGAACAAGATTCCACCTATCTTTATTTTCCTTTTTCAAAGAATGGTCTTGCACAATATTTTGAGGAATCGAAAGAAATTCAATTTTTAATGAGGTTCTGGAAATACTTTAAAAGTTATTATAGCCCTAAATAAAAAAAGAGGAATGGTACCTGTGGGTATTTAAAATGGTGTCCTTCTCTCAGAAGCTCATTGCTTTAAATATATTTGCCACCGTAACAATATAGCCAAATCAGTGAACCTAGTCTCAACAAGGTGACATTTTCGCAGCAGCAGTCATTATCGGAATTCAGATTCTCTCGCAGTTTGTGCCAACAATGGTCGTTTTTACTAAGAACCGTTCGCTTATTTAATATTTGTATAGCTTACAATGAATGAAAAAAAAAAGAGTTTTAACAGAGTTCCACCAAGCTGTATACTAGAGAAAACGTTGCGAAAGACGGAGCTTGAGGACGGAAAGCTATACTTCCGGCCTTTTGCACTGTTTGACGAAGTATGCGCCATCAGAAATTATTACAATTTCTAACCGTTACTTCAACCACTTCAAATGCATCGACGCTGCTCACATAAACCCCATTCGGGGTTCTCACCGCATTCTTATGTGTGTTTGTCCACTTTAAGAAAATGTGGCGAAAGCGGGTTAGTAACGCTTGTTGTGGCTTTAATGGGTTCCTTCTTTTTTTTTGCTTTATACATGCCAGGCGCCAACTGAAAAAAGACCGAAAGAAGGAAAAATGGTAAAACCATAAGTGCCGTTAAGGAACATGACTTTTCGTGCCACGAATACCACCCCAAAGGATACCGCAACGTGTCGAACAGCGCTACGTCGGCATGTATTGAAGCAATATATATATATATATATATATATATTCAGCAAGTTGGTCGATACCTATCCTTGCTGCCGCCATAACAGCTGTCACAACAAGAGGAATCATCCGCATGCTGCTCCAGCTGAGGCACTCGGTGCACTCTCTGTCTTTGTGCTTGGTCACAAGGGAGCTGCGGTAGCTGCGAACGGCGTAATATGCGGTCTTGTCGGGAGACAACGGCGATGTCACGCGACGGGGCTCTAACACTTTCACACGCGGGTCATTTATCTTCGGCACCGAGAAAATGAAAAGCAGGATGCCGAGAAAAAGAAGAAATAGAGAGAGGGAGAGAGAGAGAAAGCGAAAGCGAGAACGGGCAGGCAGGCATTGGCTGAGGCGGAGGCCCGAAAAGTGCAGAGAGGTGCCCATGAGAAAATAAGCATCGCATCTATCCGAGCCCCCGGCGATTTTCGAATGCTGCCGCGCCACCAGCAGGCTTCCTTTCTTAGGTATTTTATACACGTACCGGCTCATAACTCTCCGACATTTACCAAATGCGAAGCGTCTGTAAAATTCATCCGCCACTACGGCATCGAAGCGTAGCGTTATAAAAGAAGCCAATGAGCCGTACAAGAAGACCGTGGTCGTCTCGCACAGCTTATTGGCTTTTTCCAACACGTAACGAACGTACGCACTTGCAGGTACACGCATTCACGATCTGTTTTTTCGTTCACGATCTGTTTCTCGTTATCGCCAGCGCGATAACGAGAAATTAGTCATTTCTACTATGTTTCAGGTCGTGGAGAAAAAGAAAGCGCTGTTTTGACTACTTCCATTTACTGGGCCGTCTTTGCAGCCACGTCGAGATAGAGGTCTATTTCATGCGATGAATGAGAATGAAATTGAATTGACGTATTGGCATCACAGGGGAAGACATGGGCTACTCCATTTGCTGTATTGCAGTCGCAGGAGGTAATGTACCGTATAGAGGCAGGAAACAAAAGTTATGGGTGATATTAGGAGGTGGGAGCCTTTTTCATGTTCTTAGGCGCATCTCTCTGCGCACAGATAAGTACATCATCATCATCATCATCATCATCATCATCATCATCATCATCACATCATCCCATCATCCCATCAATAGCAGCAGCAGCATCATTTGTTGCCACCTTATGGGCCCCTGTCGGGACGTGATATATACGTACATGCACGCAATTACAAAATAATATACAAAATGGCGTAGCATATATGGTCGACTCTATCTATATACACCCAAAATATTGCGATACACGAGAAAAATCAGGAATACCCAGGGTGTCGATAATTAGACAAGTAACAACCAATACGGGTTTGCGGTCAGTTCAAGGCGGTACAGGCGAATGGGCGTTCAGATGAAGCCGATGATATATCTGTCGATGATCTCACGTTGACGAGGAAGCTCATGTGGAAGTCTTGATTACAGAACGGGGTCTATTGATATTTTGATATCTGCGGTGCGGTAGAAACTGTGGAACACATTTCGTTGGAATGTCCAGGTTACAGAGAGGAGAGACCTTGTTATTTCGGTAGAACGGGCACTGCCTCTCAGGAATCACTAGATTTAGAAAGACTACTAGGTCTTATGCCTTCTTGAAAGCGACAGCAAGCTATAAAATATATTTTTATATTCCTTGAATATATCAGCTTAACTGACAAGCTCCACCCTTTTTATATCATCTTTGTCTCACCTGTACATACAATGAACATATATTTTCTTGTTGTTTTTTTTCCTGCCCTCCTCCTCCTAGGGCCTTTGTGTCCCCAATCGCCATCCCTATGCAGAGTAGCACGTGCTTGTCTCATAACACAAAGGGTCTTGCTCTTTAAGACCCGATTTAGTTGCCTAAGGACAAACGCATACTGAAACGAGGCATGTGTGTGCTGCAGCAAAAATCCCGCGAGACCCGTAGGAAACGTCTAACTTCCATAAACGCTGGAATTTAAAATTTTTAAGCGGGTCGAATCATTACCAGATCAGCAATCCAGATAAGCAAAAGACGTTGAGAGTATTGGTGAAGAAAATAAGGGAAGAAATTGATAGAACCGGATCCGTTACAGGCATAGGTAGTGGCACAAGGTATATATATGGAGCTTTTAAGGAAGAGATAAAGGAATAAGGAGACAAGACAAAATGCTAGACATTTGTCTTGTCTAGCATTTTGTCTTGTCTCCTTATTCCTTTATCTCTTCCTTAAAAGCTCCATATATATATACCTTGTGCCACTACCTATGCCTGTAACGGATCCGGTTCTATCAATTTCTTCCCTTATTTTCTTCACCAATACTCTCAACGTCTACAAATATCTACAGATTACTACATTAGCTCAAGCAGGTTAAGAAATGATTTGTCGTCCCGTTTCAAAGGTGGTATAAATAAATCATCATCATGATCTTCATCTTCTTCTTCTGAACACCTCGGTGGGTGGTCGGAACGGCAGCCGGCGTGCGCTTTCTGGTTCGACCATAAGAAAGTCATAGTTTCGCCATACAGGCGAAGCATTGATTGCGATAGCAAATTATTAGACAGCTATACGAAGCAAGGTTAGTCATTTTATCAGCTGCATAAACTGCTGTAAATATTCGCTTACTAATTAAATTAACACGCACTTTGTCCCGCGCGCAGTGCCAAACCCGAAAACGTCTCACTCGATGACCGCGGACTCTCGCTGTCAGAACGCTTGCGTGATGAAGAGCGGAAGCAGCGGCGAGCGATGTACCCTTCGGGCCGCTTCTCGCTTTAACGCGAACTAGGCGCGCGAGAACACAGCGCACACGAAGCCATCAGCTGTCTCAGTAAGGCTAGCCTTCGAAACCAGCGCAGATTGCCTCCAGGACGTGCGCGGGCACACTCAGCCGCTGCAGCTAGAGTATTGAAGCGAAGATGTGTACTTACCTGCCCCCCCCCCCTCCTCTTAGCTCGCGCATATTAAAGCTGGTCGGCGGAAACGTGGATGAAGGGGCTTTTGCGCATATATTCCCGCTCACCTCTTTCGGCGAGATTCGCACACCCTCACCGCCTTCCTCCTTTGCGAGCGCGAGAAGACGCCGACGCATCGAGCCACCATCCTTGTCGGCTCACCCTCGCAAGCTCTCGCTCGCACCTACAGCATACGACGCGCGGCCTCGATGTTATCCCACTAGGACTTTGTGCGAAAGATCACGGTGACGACGACGGTGGAAATTTGTCTGGAGTGTCCATATAATTGTTATCGCAATCAAAACAAGACGAAACGCGATCAGGCATGAAGATGCACAAGCATGAAGGCGCGGCAAATCCGCACCACGTTTTGATTTCCTTCGTGCAATTCTTCACGTCCGCGGCGGTGCGAGCTTTCGGCGCACGTCGCGTTTTCGCGCGCTAAAAACGCGCCATGCGGTAATGACGCAGTTTCGCCGCCACATACGGACACAGCATCGCGTCTGATATACCTATGACGCCTGGTATGCACTGGCTTCGTGTGCTTGCTATCGCTGCCACTGCTTCACCCTTCGAGCGATATTGTAATTAATAAAACACTCTGCACATTTATGGACTTGTATTTGTGAATGTGCAACGAAGCTGTCACTGCTTCATTGAACGGACGTTTCACTTTCGTGGTATGACCAATTCCTCTAAAAGAGGGAGAAACCAATTTTCTTTAGTTAAAACTGTCTAGATAGTTCGAAGGGAGGGTGAAATTTGTGTTATTCTTATTATTCTTAACAAAGTAACGTGTAATGAAAATAGGTGAAAATACAACTTGCCACCGTTGGGAGGCGCATTTTCATAACTCATGCGGTGCACTATACCATTTGAGTTGCGCTGGTGGCGGCAAGCCATGATCGTATATCAATTTCTTTCTGTCGCGTTCTTTTCACACCGTCTCTATCACTACATCGAAGTAGCAAGCCGTGTTTGTAGGTGAGATTATATCGTAACTTTTCAATAAACTCTCTCTTCCTCTTATCAGCAAATTTTTGTTTTCACGCGAGGAGAAATAATGTTGAAATTCTCCGAACAGCATGTGTTATCCCAGCTACAACGCCGGAGTGACGGACACAGGGCAGTTTTCTAGCCAGCATCGGCAGGCAACCAGGGCGCCGTCCTAGGCACATGACCTCACACTACAGCCACTACAAACTAGAAGGCGTGTCCCCAGCAAGAGCCTCACTGGAATTCTGGAATTTTTGAGTGTCACGGGATTGAAAGCGCAGCTTCAACAGGGCCGCTGTGTGATGTATGCCTACTCATCACCGTGCATATCATATTTTGTTACCTTTTCTTTTTCTCCGGTGCAAAATAACTCAGGCGGTAGAGAGCACCTCCAACCTCTCTATTTTCCTGCAAGCAATGTCCCTCCCTCCCTGAACTTCTCGTCATGGGCCCTATCACAAGCCGCGAAAATGAATCCAGAGACAATAACACCAAAGCAAAAAAATGACTAGAAATGTAGAACTCAACGGTCTTTCACCATTCCAGTGCTTCTGTAGTCTCAGGACAAAGAGCATGGGCTACCATATATTAAACTCCGGCTGTGCTGTGCTATAACAAAGGTAATCTCAAGTTGTGCATGTTCCGTCTCATTAACGTATTCATAAGCCAGGAAGTTCCTGAAATATTGCGTTGTGCCGAAGTTCACTACGTACGAATCGTTTGATTCCAGGCGGTGTACACTGATGACCAATCTTCGTTGAATGTTGTTCAAAGCGGGTGTTTGATGAGATGCTAAGGAGCTTTTCTTTCTTTTATTTAACGATGAATGAACGTCTACTGGAGTGAAATTAGAGGCATCTACAAAGCGACTTTCAAAGGAACATGTATCAATGGTATCTATTCGAATATTTATGAACATGCCATAGTGGCCAAGCGCCCACTGCACTGAAAAGAAGGTGAAAAAAAAATCCGGATGTGAAGCTTTTAATGCATCGGTTGTAAGTGGAGGCAGACGAGTGACACAGGGTCGGCATTGAGGCTGCGGATTTTAATTGACTCAAGAGCTTGTAGAGCAAAGTAATGACTGCGCCCTGATCCCCTGTTTGCGGAGATGTTCTGCGGAACCAATGGCCACCAAACTGTAGCCAGCATGGCGGCCGTAGACAATGCGGCATGTGAAAGCCCAGTTCATCGATCGTAAACACGATAACAGCAGAAGCCTTTTCATCACGTCAGCCTTAGATGTAAACGAGGAAATGTTCGTCATGGTGTCCTTTAACATGAGCCAGGGTGCATTTAACTGCGGCCATGACGCTGATGAATTGTTCCTTGTCTACGATACCAGAGCTGATAATTTAATTTAGGGAACAATCATACTTCAATGCAAAAGGCAAAACCGTGTCAATCCTATATAGAAGCCGCGGGTTAAAAAGAAAAAAATAAGTTCTGCGGTTTTATGTGCCAGAACCACGATCTGATTAAGCACGTCGTAGTGGGGCGACTCGGTGTTAATCTCGACCACGTGGAGTGCTTCAACGTACACCCAATGCACAATACACGGGCGTTCTTGTATTTCTTCCCCATTGAAATGCAGTAGCCGTGGCAGGGATTCAATCCCGCGACTTCGTGCCTAGCAGCGCAACACCAAAGCCGCTAAACAACCACGGCGGGTGCCACGGGTTCAACCAGGGAGACTTCTTTGTTACCCGGCTATCGTGGACGCACAGCAACAAGCGGGAGTTTTACCATTTCGAGAGCGTATTATACTCTGGGAGAAATTTCAGACCGGAGAGTAATGTGGTCAAGTAAAAAAAGAAAAAAAAAGGGGGAGGGCGGAGGGGGGGCTTCTCTAGGTTACCGCCTTTAAGCCAGAGGCCTGGACTCGCAAAGTTGCCCTGACATGTAATCAAAATTCTGGCTGCAGCCCTTGATCGCAATTGACTCGAACATCAACATTGTAAAACCCTGGTTCCATTGCGCTCGTTACACGAGTTCCAGATTTAACGAATCACTCCCTCCTCCACCCTCAACTCCCCGCGTTTGCGCAACGGTTGTGTTTTCCCGTGCTTGAAAAATGTGAAGGCTAGCAGTGCAGTTTGCTTGGAGCGTGTTTCCAGATCAGCGCACTTTCGAGCCCATGCGGATGCGTTGGTCCACGGTCCCCGTTATGGCTGTACGACAATATTGAAATTTTGCTCCTATCCGGAGTCAGCCAGTCCAGCGATGGCGTTCTTTTATGGCCTTGTCTTTCACAGTCGGCAGTAAAATGCGCTCGTCCTACAAATTTAACGGCACTCGAGCAAACTGGCCAAAGTCGTTATGGCTGCGCTGTCAGCGGCTCTGCGACAGAAAAAGAAGCGTGCCTCCGAGAGAGCGAAAACCATGCAGCGAAACGCCGTGCTTCCTTTCTGCGCTGCAGAATAGAAGTTACGCGGTCGATATTATTTACTTTCAAACATGTTACATAAGGCGCACTGGTTTAGAGAGGAGGCAGCTACTTTCTAGGCCTCTAGATTGCCTGATCTCAAGTGCGATCACTCCATAGCATCCCATTAAAACTCGTGCCTGCTCAAGCGAAAACGATCCATGGCGTTTCAGTGAGTTATGAAAGATCGATGAGCGCCGTTGTTGTCCTTTAGGCTTGCGGTAACAAACCACCAAGAAACAAAGACGAGCTCGCGATAATATGTTGAACGAAAATGTAGTTTGTGGGAATGTTATCCCGGCAAATAGACAATTTTCTTTCCTTCTTTCTTTCTTTCTTTCTTTCTTTCTTTCTTTCTTTCTTTCTTTGAGCATGCTGAGAGGTTCCGCAGGGAGTCTGAGCAATAGTTGGCGGATATATCTGAGCTGCCGGGAGATAAACAACAGGCTCATGAACATTTCTCGGCACTTTGACAGCATCGTATGTTTTCCCATTGTCCCAAGACCTAATACACCCCGCATGCAAGCACGTGACAAAGAAGAAAGAGAGACCAGTCGATTCTTGCAGACACTTTATTGCGCGCTGCAGCCGCGTGCAGGTCGTTAAGCTGCGACCGGTGAAAAAGAATAAAGAGTCCGCAGGGCGGCAGAGGCGAAAGAAGGCCAAAAACGCAGTCGCGCCGTCTTCCAGATGAGAAATAAGTTGCGTGCGCGAAATACCACAGAGAGAAGAACTGCGGTATGATTCTTAGAATATGATATTGTTTGGGTTACACGAGCATTTATCTTGGACGTCCGTTTGCGGCACTGCAGGAATGTCACTCCTGACTTCAATAGAAGGAGACAAGGTTATAGAATGCTTGCAAAACATGAACAGTAGCGACAGTTATGTGGGCGCAACAGCGGCTGCTTATGGGGACCGATGATTTTTCGGCTGCACGAAACGTATTCGGTTCTAGCCTACTTGCACGGCCGATCAGTGGTGTCTACATGGTGCCAGCCGTTTTTCTGGTAAACGCTTTCAGACATAAACAGTGTTGGTTATAGCGTACACAAGATATTCTATATTGTCGGTCGTTTTGCTTGAAAAAACATCGACACTTTATATCGTAACGCTAGGACACTTATGTGCGCTGCCCTTGGTTTGTGTCTCGGTCAGTCGCCGGTGTAATTCACAAAAGTGCCGTATATACCATGCTTTGAGCACGACTTGTTACGGCTTTACTGCGACATTTCGCAGCATTTTAGTAGTCCCAAATCTAAAGCGGTGGTTGGCTTGTAGATGAAGGGACTCGAGCGTTGAGCATGGGACTGCATGATACCCATAACGAAAATTGTGTTTGCTACACTCACTGCGAGAACGAACGCTGTTGTAGAGGGATAGATGGAATCAGGGCGCCAAAGCCAACGAAAGAAAAGCTTAACTCTACTCGACACACGTTAGTGGAGCGGACAATGGATACTCAACAATGGACAAAAGTATAGTCGTAAACTCCACGTGCTTCCATTTAGTCTATTTTTTCCCTGTTTGAGGAGATGAATGTCTTCTGGGCTCTCGCGAATAAACGCATTTTTATAGATGCAAGGAATGCGGATTAAATACGTGCCGCTTTAGGCGCACCCACGCTATATATGTGCTAGGGGTCAGCGGCAAGGGGACGAGTTTGCGTGCTGTAGCTGCGAGCTTTTATTCGTGCAGGCCGCTCTCGTCCCCGGTCACGTGGCATTTTTAATCTAAACAGATGGATAGTGTTTCGACTCCGACATGCTTATTCATGCTTTATTCGAGCGTGGCTATCGGCAGTCACTTTATCTTCACAAACACGAAGGCGTTCCGACACGGCCCACTAAGACCGGTTGCGTCGTTTTTCCTCCCCCTAATGTCTTTGGTGGAGCTGCCTCTGATGGAACGCTGCGAATATATTGACTCGCGCTTGTTTGTAAACACTGGAAGAATTTATTCTATGCAAATATAGGGAATCACTGAAAAAAAAGTAGTTTTGTATATACAGGATGTATACAATATGCACAAGGAACCTGAATTTGAGTGAGCACTACGCAGGCACACGCGAGAGGTCATTGAACTTAAAGTGAATTGGAATAAACCTCATAGCAACTTGTGAATGCTGCTAATACAAACAAATATACTAATAAAATAGTAAGTATTATTTCGTAATGCAAGATATTTTTACCTGAATATAATAAACATAAGACCAGTTCGGTACCATTATAAGCAATAAGAAGGAAAAAATAATCCTACATAACCACCTAAATTATTGAAAATGTGGATTAGGGGGTGCTGCTAACAATATCATGAGGGTCACTAACAATGAGCCGCAGTGGAACATAATCCCAAAGCGCATTCCAGCGCTTGCAACTTTAAAGTAAAACCAGCGTCATCTTGCAACTATAAGTTGTACAGTGTCATTAGAGAGTTTTAGTATGGCCTAGGGTACTTGCATTGTTCATAATTATTCATTGGCGACCCGTTCTAAACGGGGCCGTGACAAATAGTCACCTTGCCTGCTTGAGCTAATCGGGTATTCTATTCATGCTTATCAGTCTAGCATATTACCTACATCTCGTTAATCTTTTCTTGTTCGCTTACAGCCTCTATATCTACATTGTACAGTTGCCAATACCTGTAACGGATCCGGTCCTATCACTCTGTTTCCCGTTTTTTTTTTTTTCAGCAACACTCTAAACGTCTCTTGCTTACCTCGACTACTGACGGATTAATGCTTCCATCCCAGGGGCGTAGCCAGGGGGGGGGGCTTATGGGGCTTCAGCCCCCCCCCGAAATTTTTTCGTGCTGTCCATGCACCGCTGACCAAAGCGACCCCCGGCGCCGGAAATCACTCTGGATTTTGTCTAGAATGTCTTTTTGACGCTCGAAAAGACATTTAACCGCGAAGATTGCGAACTCGGGCTGGATTTCGTGGCAATGCCTATACACCGGCAGTCACATAACGCCAAGCAGTCCCATACGAACACAAAGTTTCAAGGGCGCTTTGATGGTGAGCGGGCTCGCCACGGCATCTCACTGAGGCCACGGAATCTATGGAGCGCATGGATATCAATTGCGGAACTTTATGGGTATAAATCTCATAAGCTCTTGATGTGAAACGTGCATTGACATTTCCAAAGTTGTGCTTTAAATTTTCAATTGCGGAACTTTGTTGGTTTAATGTTGTTATAAACATTTGACGCCAAAGGTCCATTGACTTTTCTAAAGTCTTACATCGGAACATACAACGGGACAAGCCAAATCAACACACTATCAGACGAGTTGACAAAGCACGCAGCGAGGTCCAATGAGACGATGTGTTGGGGTGGTTCATTTGTGCCGTCATGTCACATAAAAAAGTATCAACACTTTTTAACCTACGCCAGAACAACCATGTCAAGACACTAAAGCCAGCCAAAGTAACTACGTTCTTATTTATTTTTTCTACTTTGACTTTTATTCGCCGAGAACACATTGAGCCTCTTCAATTTCTTTGTTCTCGCTACCCTACCCGCGGGCTGCCAGAGCGAGCCAGAGTGCATATGTTTTTCTCGTACGGCCCCGACCACCGCGCGGTGCACTTCGGTGGGCATTCGGTTTGCTCTGGCCGAGCGGATTTTCACCTGACAGAGTTTTGAAAGCTTTCTGGCTAGCAGACGAGAAAAAAAAACAATGGTCGCTCGCCGCCATCACTGTGGGGACTCGAAGGATTGCACCGCGTTCCTTGAGCGGAACCTTTCCGGAAAGTCTTGTTTCGCCGGTGTATGATACTGAGCAATATGCGTATGGATCTCAGTGGGCCAATCGTCTCATGTTTTCTTCGGTATTAATTCTGTAGCCCCATTAGGTGCCCGATGTAGGCATTCGATTCTGACCAACATACTTTCCTATGCGTTTTTTTTTCCATTTCGGTGCCTCCGCCTCACAGAAAAAAATACATTGTTGCGGCGCAGCGAATTGTCGCATGGTGAAAGTTCGATTTTGATACTTCTTTTGCGGAAAGTAATGGGCGACGGGACGCTTCAGTTGCCGGATACGTTTATTATATTATTGCGAAAGCAATTATAAGGACACTCCAGGCGCATTCCTGCCGTCGCCGTCGCCCTCATGTTTCGTATAAAGTCCAAGGGGGATAAAATCGTGACCACGCGCTGCATGCTGTATGTGCGAATGAAAGCGTAGGGGGGGAGGTGGAATGGGTGAGCCGACGATGGTGGCTTAGTCTTGTGTGCGCAAAGGAGAAAAGCGGGGAGCAAGCGCGCCGCCTTCCGTCGCACGCAATACATCGGGGGGAGTGGATGGAATCGGGGCGGAATCCAGGATTCTGTGTATCTATGATTGTGCAACATGTTTATTTGCCTTGTTTGACGCATTACATACAGTTACTTTTTCTTACATACATAGACTCATCGGAGACTTATACGTATACTTAAATATCTTGTTGCGATGTTCTGTGTATACATGCAGTGAACTATGTTTCCAGTGACACTTTTTTTGTCCTTTATCAAGCCGTATTTTCACATTTGTATATCCCATTGTATCTTTGCATTTCTAATGTACGAGGGCGAGTCAAATGAAAGTGCGCCTACCCTAACCACGCAATAATGGTTCGGTTCATTATCTGCGAGGCATGCGCGTAGGAGAACGGCATGTCTCATTTACAAAAGTGACACACAGGTGTGAAGATAAATGTTCTTTAATGCTCTCATACACTGGGTTGAATATGGTTGCGTCACATAATGGGCACTTCAAAAGTTGAACAGCTAGGTGTCGCGAAGTTTTTGACAGCTAAAGGTGTTTCCGAAACAGAAATTAATCGCCGTATGGCTGCCGTTTACGTTGAACACGGCATTTCATTGACCACTGTGAAGCGTTGGAGCAAACGGTTCAAAGGACGTTGTAAAGACATTCCAAGGCCGGGCCATAACCATCGTGCAATCACCCCCCACACAATTTCAAAGGTTCATGAGCTGATGAAACAAGAACGGAGAATAAGCATCGATGAACTGGCAGACCGTCTGAACATCAGTCACGGTTCGGTTCACGCCTTAATTCATGAGCTTCTCAGTTCTCGGCTCTTTGGAGCGCAATGGATCCCCAAGATTTTGATCCATAGCGAGAAGACGGAGTACTTTCGCGCTGCCTTGACTCATCTGATCGGTTATCACAATGAGGATGATGAATTCATGTTTGCAATTGTGATCGGGGACGAACCTTGGTGCCACTACTACGAGCCTGAAACACGACGGCAAAGCTTACAGTGGAAACATTCGAATTTACACGCCCAAAGAACGCAAAGGCCATCATTTCCGCTGGAAAGGTCTTGTTGACTTTTCTTTCGGTCGTCAGGGTCCATTACTGATAGAATTTGCTAAATCTTGAGAGGCTATCAATTGTTTCCGATATTGTGAAACGCCAGAACGGCAGTGTGTCGCAATCAAGAAGGAACAACGTGGAAAATTGACGAATGGGGTCATCTTGTTCCACGACAATGGCTGTCCCCAGGTCGCTTATGTGGTTAATACAAAACTGGCAAAATTCAAGTGGGAAACGCTTCAGCATCCGCCATACAGCTCAGACCTGTCACCTTGCGACTTCTACATTTTGGGGCAATGGAAAAAACAGCTCAAGGGAACCAGATACAGACTTTTTGAAGCAGCAACCCAAGGAGTTTTATAAGACGGGAATCACGCGACTCGTTAGTCAATGGGACAAATGTCTAAATTCTCATGAAGACTACTTTTAAAAGAAGTACCTCGTTGTTGGCTCACATTTATTTGACTTGCCCTCGTATATCTTGCAGAATTCCTGCTTTTTATACGTGCCCTCTGTTGCGACTGATTTCGGTGCAATTACTCACGATACACGACCGGTGACAGCTGCTTCTGCGTAATACATTAAAACAAATTACAGCGTCATTGAGATTTTTCACTGGCCATTGCATATATACAAGAATGTAAGCACGGTTCTTGCATGACAAAGTTTCATTAACATATTTGTCCTCAACTTGTTCAGTTCATTGCCTTTTAATTTTTCATATCAGTGGCATGCACTGCTTTCCTGGTTTCGAACTGATATAGTTCTAAAGTTCGTGTGATATTTTCTTTACTTAAATAGACAAAAATATGGAAGCATTGATATCAGTTATTTTGTGCAATATTTTTGGCACATACGAGTATATTCTTTTATGAAGAAATACACATTTTATTGTTTTGACTGTGCGTAGCGTTCAAGAATTCGTTTGCAGCATCTTTGGCAATGACAATGCAGTTATTCATGTATTTGATCCCTTGACAAATTGTTTAAGAGGAAGCTTTAGCTCGGGCCCAATCCGACGCGACCTATTCAAATACTTGTAAAACGCACAAACCCTTTTCTTAGATAATCCTGCTAATCGCTTTTACTGAAATTCGTTG
Organism: Dermacentor albipictus; assembly: GCF_038994185.2. Lineage (NCBI taxonomy): Eukaryota > Metazoa > Arthropoda > Arachnida > Ixodida > Ixodidae > Dermacentor > Dermacentor albipictus. Next base: position 214,545,486 of record NC_091821.1, on the reverse strand, counting down.
CATTTGAGAGAGAAAGTTAAATCCTAGTTCTGTTGGAAATACAACTTCGATTTAGGGCCTGAATGTTGTTTAAAATATTTTGAAAAATTCGAAAGTTTGAAAATATAGAAGCACGACGTTTACAAACTAATAGCTATGCATGAATAACAGACACTGTGGTTCTGTAAACGGCATCTATTATAACAGTCAAAGGGGGCAAGTTTGCTATGTCAATTTGTATTTTACGTGAATTGGTTACGTTGTGTACAAGGGTTCTGCACAAGCCGTATTTCCACAATATTAAATTTTTTTGAGAATCATGTGTAACATATCCATTTTGTCCGCTGTAGATGTACTATTAGATGCAATTCACAGAATTGTGATATCATTTTTCATTGTTGAGTCACGGAGTTTTAAACTTGATAGCTTCGTTTTCTGAAAATTTTCGATTTGGCCAATTTTTAATAAATAATTGACCACCTAAATAAAAAATTTGAAAGCAGTAGTCACTAGAATTAAACTTTTAAATGCAACAACAAAATTTCTGGCTACGCCACTGGCCCCGTATATATGTATGTGTATGTATATATATATATATATATATATATATATATATATATATATATATATATATATATATATATATATATATATATATATATATATATATATATATATATATATATATATATGTACACACGTAGGGCCAGTGGCGTAGCCCCCCCCGAACAAAATTTCTGGCTACGCCACTGTTCCATCCGCATTACTTCCCACCGCTTCTGGAAGGTCTCGCTGCGTAAATACCTTCCCATTCCATTAGGATGTGCTGAGTTGTCTCCGGATGTTTGCTGAAGCACATACATGCCTCATCTAGTTGCAAATATTTGCTCCGATATATTTTTGTCCTTAGGCAACCAGCTAGTGCCTCAAATAGGAAGGCAAGCAAGCATGAAACTGCCTTTGTAAGCTAGTCTCATGATACTTTCAACAATCTGAAGAAGGTCGCGGGCAGGCACGGAGTGCCATTGGCATTTTTGGCGCAAAAAAATAAAGCTTGGGAGATTCTGCCCGCGCATCTGGCAGTGGCAGAAAGCATGGGTGCCAGAAAAAGCATGAGACTGCCTTTGTAATGTCTCCAACGGTGGTTGTTCATTCAATCCTGATGTCATGCGGAAAAGTGTAAATGGGGCCCACTTAATGATGTCTAAATGACCGATTAAAGGAGCATGCGCAAAATGTGTTAGAGTCAGCTTCAGTTGAAATCTACGTAAAGCGAAGCATTTTTGGCGTCATTGGCTCATGAACCATGTCCGTGTGCATATGGAGTGTGCTTCTCGAGTATAAATATTAGTATTCAATAGCAGCTTGCTATACGAAGAAATGATTTTATCTGCAGTTAATTATAGACAGGTTGGATATTATATACACACATTTACATGTAGTTAATCATACGCATATTATTTGTTTAAACTTTCAGTAGGGATACATGGTGCCGTGTGGCACTTGTGCTGTTTCGGATGCGTCGGTTTCTTCTACAGTGCAACTGCAGATCGAAACGCGCCAAGTGACTCCACGCGCAGGCTTGTCCGTGAGAAAGGATGTTCCATGCCGCTTGTCGAAGCTTGCGTCCGTGGCGTTCGGCGTTAGAGGCCAGATACGTACGGTAAAGTGCCTCGGACTCGGCAAGAAAGCTTCGCCTTAAGAAGAAAACAAGTTTGCGCACTTGGTTGTGCATGTTGCATCATGTGGCTTTGAGCCGCGATTTCTGAAACGCAAATCCTTTGCAGAAGCGCAAGAAGAACGGCTCGTGAGGCGTCAGAAGCCTTTTCTTAGAAAAGAAAAATCCCAATGTATCAATGAACCGTCCTCATCTCTGTTTCCTGCTGAAATTTCTTTTTTTTTTATTCGAGGGTCTAAGAACGTATGTGTCTGCGAGATTCGGATATGTGTGGCGTTGATGTTAAGTCCACATGCGTGACTTTGTGCACACTTGGTTGTACTTTCGGCCAATAAAACAGTTTTTAGTGAGCGCCTTAGTCTGGGGGTCTTTTTGGAATGACTGCGTGTGTAGGTATGTGCGAGTGTGTGTGTGTGTTTGTGCGTGTGTTTTTTTTTTCTTTTTATTTGCGCTCCAATTCGCTTTACGATATTGGTAGATACGAAGCAGGTGGCACTTCATTTGACGGACAACGCTGTGTTTGGAAATCTTGAGCGGTATGCAGCGCGAGACTTCGCGTTCGCTCGCTAAAATCGCAGAATGGCGTCCGCCGTCGTGTACATACGCATACACACGCTACACCTCGGACGCAAATAGCATTTGGTGCATGCGCATGTAGCTAACGCGCTTTCGTTTAACGTGCGCTACTGCATATCAACACGTTTGCGTCCGCAATACTAAAACTCTCTATTAGCAGGTACATGCCGCCTACTATTTAATGAATTTTCCTAGCTCTTCAACACCTTCTTTGTGACTGCCCTCACTATAATTTACAGAGACGATCACTCGAAATCGCGATAGCGCACTTTGAACGAAGACCGCTCACAGAAAAACTTATTTTAAAATGCCGCCATCACAAGCCATCGCAGCAGAGGGCGACGAGGGCGACGAGGGCGTCGCACTGTTGCGGTTTTTGAGGGCGACAGAATTGGACAAGTGGCTGTAGCCTGAACAGATGTTTATAGTTGTTTATAGTGCTGCAAGTGCTACTGTGCTGTGCGGTGAGAGTATGCGGCGACAGTGACCGACTGTGATTGTATGTCTACGCTCCTTTCTTTCTTTATCTCTACTTTGTTATGACTTTACCTGCCCCTCCCCTCTCCCCCAGCGTAGAGTAGCAAACCGGATCTTCCCCTCTGGTTAACCTCCCTGCCTTTCCCCTTTCCTCCGTCTCTCTCTCTCTCTCCTTGTGTTGAAAGGGAGAAAAGAAGAAATAAAAATTACGCGCGCAGTTCACTGCACAACAGGAACTTAAGTATATTTTATTATGCATTCTTTCCATCTCTACACAAGAATCGACACGTTGTTATAATAAAACAAGTGTAAGATTTTCTCTCTTTAATTGGTCAGAATGAGGAACGACGCGTCATGCTATGGACTGATCATTGATGGAAAAGGCCCGGTTGACATTGGGCAATAAGTTTTCACACATTCCCTCAAACACCGTCTTGTGGGAAGCTCTTTCGCACAAGAACAACCGTTATCTTTAGCACACATGACTAGATTTATGCTTACTATCCTTCCTCCTTTCTCTTTTCGTTCGTCTCTATCTGACTGTCGTTCCTGCTTCTACATAATAGGACCACCGACAAACGTCATCAATTTTCACAACTTTGCTGCCGAATATGATATTGATCCAGCAATGGAGCGCTAACGTTTCAAGCTTAAAAACGTTCTGTTGGTTGATACTGCATACAAAAGGTTACTCATGAACCCCTGGCCTATTAGGGATCACAATGCGTCAGTATAGTGGCACCATCAGAAGTGCAGGGGCGCTATAACGTAAAGCTATTCGAAACTTTTTTATATTCCAATTCTGCAATCAGCGCTCCGTCATTGGTCAAAAACTTTTTTGGACCACCCCCACTTCGCCTGTCTGTCATGCGACGTCACGAAAAGCGCGATAGCTCCCAATCTTACGTGACGTGTACATACTAATTATGCCCGGCTCTATCGTACATAAGAAAAATAATTAATTCTGATTCGACGCCTTGTCACTATTAACCCTCTGCTATTGGTCAAATTGTTTCAGGCTGCACCCACTTCACGTGCCTGTCACGCGACGTCACAAAACCGCGAAAACTTATTGGGTAAAAGTGACGTTTACGCGTTAAAATTGAATGAATATTCTGAAAAATAAAACTGGATTTTTCGCTGAATAGCCGGACACTGTCTCGTTCCGAAAGGAATAGAATATGGCTGGCGCCGATCGCTCAGGCACTGGCTACTCGCACCTAGCGGGGAGCATGGATTTAGTTGCGTATAACAAAACTTTTTTCGTGGCTTTACAACGTTATCGAGCCCTTTTGGCACGTATACGACATTACTCTGCCAATTCTTCTTTGCTGAGGATCTATTTTAGTGGCATTTTTACCTGTCCGTTGCATGCCGCCGCGATTTTAGACGAGACATCGCAAGCTAAGTAAGGGAAAGCGGACCTATCGAAGACGCCGGCTCCCCCTCTTCATCCGTTTATCTATTTTCAGCGCGCTGGCTCGGCCCCATCGAAACCTTCTCTACTTGAGCGTGCTCCTTACCTCCTGTCAGCCAATTAGATAAGAAAAACCGCTCAATGTAGGCAATGTTATTCGTTTTGAAAGCAAACAAAAGCGACTTCCTACAAACGAGGAGAGCGTTTTATTGGGCTGTTCAGGCAACGCTGCGGGTCACCGCCCGATGCTTGCGTCGGCGGTTACGTAAATTTGACGTCAGGAAATTCGAATACAAGCATATTGGAATAGTTTTACGTTATAGGGCCCCAGTACGTGCTGTCGAAGTGAATTTAAACGCAAGACAAAAAGAAATTACGGTGAATTAAGGCACATTTCTGCGTTTTCATATTCGCCAGTGTGCGAAACAGGCAAGAAGAGCGTGATACAGGCTCGGCTGCTGAGATTTAACGCTATGTAATGTTCAGCAAGGGGCCGTGAAGCGGTCGCTGTCCAGTCGTATTCTCGAAAGATCACTCGACAGAGGTGTCCTCATAAAAACGTTTCCTGTCCGTATCTATGTTGACGATAAAAAAAAATTCATGAAGCAGGATGAAGTGCCTCAGATAGGATGGCCGGCATTTCGATAGCTGCACCTATCTGTCAGAGGCGATCTTTTCATCCTTGGCTTATTAGTATTAAGTAGTTAATACAGTGGCTCCACTAACCGCCCAGAACTAACACGTCAAGCATCACAAGGCCACCTTTGACAGTTGTGTACACCCATCGAAATGTCGGACCGCCTATCTGACCGATTTCGTACTTGTTTATCAAACGTTTATGTTCAGTGTTTTTCCGTCTGTACGTGGACATTTGTCTTGCCTTCAAATCTGCATTGGTAATAGCCATATAAAAGGCTTGTCGTTGCAGGCTTCCAATTAGGGTTATAAGTTAGACCACTTAAGGTATGTGAGGAATCTTCTCGGTGTCGCTTAGCTACGCAATGAGGGATGTTAGAAAAATACAGTAATTAATTAATTAGATAAGGTACGCGAGTAAAGAATATGCGACGGAAAAATTTGTTAATTTGCGATGCTTAGTGTTGAAAAATGAAACGCTCCGATAAACTTAGACTATACCTGGCAAGCTCTTGCACGTAGAACAGGCAAAATTGACAGGGATTGCTGGGCACATTGTTGGTTCAGGATTATGCGTCCCTGCCCGCTGAGGCCAAACTGAATGTGTAGGTCCTCAGCAATCTGAACAAAAATCGCTACTAGAAACTATGAAGGCTGCATCCATAGTTTTTTTCTGGGTTGTCTTCAAGCACACATCTAACACGTACTGCTAGATGTTTGCTTGTTTTGTTGCTGATGGTGTTCTTCTTTTGCAGCAGTGGCACTTCAATATCTACCAGGCTTTGCGACTTGTGCATGTTCCTGTAGCAAGGCGGAGAAAACGCAACAAGAATGGAATTCTAGCTGCAGAATGCTTTTTAGTATACTGAGCTTCCCTTGTTTGAAGCGACCATGAGTTGTTAAGTTCGTATTATATGTCGATAGTGTCAAGCAACGAGAGTATTTAAAAGGTTTTGCGATAGAAGCCTAAGCGTCCTGTTCATGATCATTTTTCCATGTTTCACATGACACCATCAATTTCAATTGCGACACAGATAGCACAGTAGTCGAATATTTTAAATAAACTAAAGGAAGTTTCGCTGCTGGCGGTTTACTCAAACATAGGCAAGTGTTCTAAGATTATCATCATCTACGTGCTTTCATTTAGACGCTCATTATGTTTTTTTTTCTGCCAGGTATTCAACCATCGCCCAGGTTCTCGCGTCCTTTTGGATGCCTCTGCTTTTTGAACACGGAGTCTGAAGATATTTGTTCTCCATGTTCAACAAATAGCGACGATTTTCAAGTCCCGCATTCTCGAAGCATTTCATACGCTGTAGCAGTTCAGAATACACTCACAAATCATGGCATCGAACACAACATTGGCTAAGGCGCCTAGCCAGTCAACAGTTCTTACAACCAAAAATATTTCTGAATTTGAACCCGTAGAGCTGTAGGAAGGATGAAAATGTGGTTTCCGATTAAATTAAATACTGTAATCGTCCTAGAGATGGAATGCCATATATGATACATGAAGCATCGCGCTTTTCCTCGCGCTTCGCTACCTTCCACCAGGTAATAAAGCAATTGAGTTGATCGGCGTATATGCAGCGCGAAGAAGACGCACGCACACTGTGGCAGGTTATGCGAGAGCGGTTTCAAAGGGCAGGTGCCGAGCAATCCCCGCAGCGAACATATAAGCGAACGCTGGCCAGCCAGTTACACAGTTCTTGCGAACGAGATTCTTTGTTAACTCGACACTTGGGTTTGCTTTGACAAAATAGTTCATATGCCAGAATGGTTCTTCAGAATAGGCGCCAGCCAACAGTCAGAGCGAACGCATTAATGAAGGCGCCCGGCAGAGAAGAAGTAGTTTTTACAAACAAAAGGGTCGGTGAATTTGGTCCCAGGACCACTATTGACAAAGCAGTTCGTATGCGCTAGAGGGGTTTGTGAGAAACGCGCCACCCAATCGGGATAGCGAACATATTACCAACGTAAAACTTCGTAAATTTGGCCCACGCTTCTTACGAACGAAAAGATTTCAAAATTAGGCAATCAGACCCCGAATGAATTTAAAAAGCCCTTCGTTCGCAAGCACTGTTTGGCATTGATCAGCCCATCGCTAACATCATGCTTCGTTGGCGCCTGCTCTTAGTAGCCGCTGTAGCGTGCGAACCATTTTCTGGATACAGGTTGAGGTTCTCAGAAACGAGATGCGAGCAGGAGCTGTCGATGTGTAAATTACGATTCTTTCGAAGCCTGAAAACAAAGAAGATGTAACAAAAAAGCGCAAGTTCCAAGCGTAGAAAACCCGCCGTATGCGCACCCGCCTTTACAAAAGGGCGCGTTTTTCCGTTCAATACTTCAAGACGTAATGCCCAGCGCAACGCCTCACTGAATCAACAGGAATTTTGTCAAAGCCTTGGCCAATGAACCCGTACCCAATGTCATATTAGACAATTTTAGTTGGCCTCCCGCAGCAGCCCTGTGTACGCAAGAAACCCGCGGAGGCTACAGACCGCATGCGCAGTTTTTCAGAAGCTGCGTAGCGTACGTTGCGGGCTCTGCGGGCTGTTAAGAATGGCGAGCTACGAAACAAGATTGCCACACAGTTACGACAGGGCGACACGACGCGCACCTCTCCCTCTCCGTCGCTGCAGCTGGGAGGCGTTCGAAGAAGCGGCCTTTGCGCTGGAATCCGCCGCCTTCCTCCAGCCCCTTCGACATTGTGACGGAACTAGTTCGGTGCGTGAACAATGATTCCGGGGTTCCCCAACGCGGAGCTGATTTGACACGCATAGACAAGCTGCCGCGGGAACGACGTATTTTTGTGCTTCTCACGCTTCGGCGTGGCACGGAACAACGAGCGACCCTCGACCGGCACCGATAGTTCCCGGAACGGCACCCCGCCAACGCCGTCGTCGGGCATCAGAGCGCGGTTGCCTTTGTGTACGTAAACTGATCTGCAGAGCAGCGGCGCGTTGGTGATGAGTAAACGAACAGTCGCCGCGTCGTATGACCGGCGGATCGAGTGTATAAAAACTGTGGTTGTGCGAATGCTGAGGACACTTCTCTTGAGCAGTCATGTTAGACTGAGTCACTTCTCTCATGCAGTCATGTTGGACTGATACTCTTTTTCTCAAGCAGTCATGTTAGACTGATTTAATTTCTGTAAATAAACCCTTTTCCTCGTTGTCGATGAGAAACAGTTCTTCACTTCATCAACGATCTCAGCGTAAATAAGTTGGACGATGGCATGGGCCAGCTACCTTCGAATTCATGCCGTACTCCAATCTTGGCAAAGGACCACGGACGATGGGATTGAGCCCCCAATCCTGACAGGGCTTTGCAGGACGTTCTCGCGTGTTCTCGCGTGTCCAAGAGAGAGCATTTTTCGATATCGCTGTTGCCGAAGATATGACTCCGACTTGTGGTTTGACTTCGTCGCGGCTAATACTGGCTACACAGTTTCAGAAGCTGGCATGTGGCGGCGCTGAGTAGCACACTACCGGCTCCTGCGCGTGTAAGTCAGCAATCCCCTTCCCAACTTTTGTGTCCGGCCAACCATTGGCGTTTCGTGCGCGCGCAGTTCGCTACGTACGCAAGACCTCGCGCGCTGCGTACGTGGGTGGTTGTGGACGCCCAACTAAAACTGTCTATTGACGCAAGGATGTGGGGCTTCCACAACGCAGAAAGGCAGGTGCGAAGGTCGGTGCCATGAAAGGCGATGAAGCACATTAGCTGCACACTCCCTTCTGGTCCACCATTAAAGAGACCCCGTCTATTTTGCTAGCCTCCATTTTCAACCTACGTTACATTTTTCTGGTGGACGTGCGGGGTACATGCTACCACTCGAACCCCGTCTACAAGCCCATTAGGAACTCCGGTCGAGTTGACTCCTGCTCACATACGGACAAACCGTCGACTTCAACGACTACCAACGACTACCCCCTGAACACGAGGCTCTACCCAACCGCATCAGACGAGTGAGCACATGAATTTCCTTCTTCTTCCACAACCGCACCGACGGAGGCCGTCCTTAACAGGCCGCGAATCCCCAATTACTTCCATGGGGACGCTTTCGGGGAGGCTGAAGGTTGGCTCGATCACTTTGCGCGTGTCACCGAATTCAACGGCTAAACTCCAGAGCGCAAGCTACGCATCGCCTACTTTGCCCTCGAGGTATGCGCGGTCATGTTTTGAGAACCCTGAGGCGCCCTTATCGTCATGGGACGAATTTAGAAGGGAGTTAATCCGTACATATGCAAGCCTCGATCGCAAGGTGCGAGCTGAATCTGCAATTCAGGCGAGAGTACAGCGGCCGAACGAAAGCATCGGAATGTTTATGGAAGTTATGTGCCGACTTTTCCGACACGCGTATCTGTCCATGTCAGAACAAAAGAAGCTAAGAAACTTGATGCGCGGTGTCAAGCAAGAGTTCTTTGGTGGCCTGATACGCAACCCACCCAAGACAGTTGCAGATTTTCTCGCAGAAGCCGCATCAATGAAGAATGCACTGCAGCAACGAACAAGGCCGTATAACGGAGACGTGTCGTTCCTATCGCGTGACCCTCTCGCTGTACCCTTGGACAATGCCGACGCCTTGCGGGAGCTCATCAGGCTTGTTCTTCGAGAATAGCTCCAAAACATTCAGGTGACTCCGGCATTGGTACCACGAGTTTTTCTGGCTGAGGTTGTCCATGAGGAAATCCGACAGGATGTCCGAGCCCCAGAACAAGTCAAGACACCAGCCACGGCTTGGCATTTCGTAGGCGGAAGCTGCGCGATGTTCGTTGTCCTCAAGCCACAGTATGAGTGCCGTCCCGAACGTCCATGACATGGTGTGCGCGCCGTTGTACAAGCGACCGGCGACTTCAGGCCTCACAACACACCATTCATGGCTAAAGCACGACCACCCCGCAAGAGCGACATCTGGCGCACTGCAGACCGGAGGTCCTTGTGTTTTCATTGCATTGCAGTGAAACCGATCACATCTGCAGGGCATGCCCTTACCACCGAGCGGGGCGCCATGGATTTACGCTTAATGCGCCCTGTCCCCGCAATGGCGAACGCCTACTGGAGGTCGAAGCCTACCTTGCGCACGCCGGGACTTCGTTTACTCCACGTTTCCGTGAACCTAGGTGTCACCCACCCGAAACCGCTTTTCCAGCCCACTCTTCATGCCGAACACTACCAGGCGCCGCTCACCCAGCCCTACAAACCGGGAAAACTGGCGTCATGAGCTTCGTGAGTACAAAGTATAATTCCCTTCGGTCTCTGTTCCACGCCTACCACCTTGCAGCGGATGATAGATACCGTCCTTGCCAAACTCAAGGGGTAAACCTGCCTCGTATATTTGGACGACGTCGTTGTGCTCTAGAGCTCGTTTGACGAACATCTCGCACATCTCAAGAGCGTCCTCCCTGCAATCCACACTGCGGACCTCATCATCACACCTGAAAAATGCTACTTCAGGTCCCGAGAGCTCAAATTTCTCGGCCATGTAGCTTGCCCCAAAGGCGTCCGACCAGACCCCGCTGAGTTTCTACCAGCCACAGGCAAGAGGGCTGTTCAGCGCTTCCTTTGTTAGTGCGTATATTATAGGCGCTTCGTCGAGGGATTCTCGAGGATCGCTGAGCCTCTGAAGCGGCTTATACGCGACGATGTGCCTTTCATTTGGGTGGACGAGCAACAGTGGTCGTTCAATAAATTATGCCAGCGTTTGCACGCTGCTCCCATACTTTCTCGTTTCGACAAAGACGCTGACACAGAAATTCATACTGACGCCAGCAACGCGGGCCTCATCGCAATTCTTGTACAGTGGAAAGACTGTGCGGAACGTTTCATCGCTTATGCAAGCTACAGTCTCACCAAGGCTGAGACGAACTACTCTGCAACTGAAACAACTGAAAAAGAGCGCTTACCGGTTCTTTCAGTAATTAGCAAGTAACGACCCTACTTGTACGGTCGACCATCTAAGGCTGTCAACGATCACCCATCCTTGCGCTGGCTTGCCAACGTCAAGGATTCTTGAGCCAGACTAGCCCGTTGGAGCGTGCGCATATACAGGAGTATGACACCACCGCTATATACCGATCTGGACGGATGCACAGCGACGCTGACTGTTTGTCACGTGCACCTCTCCCTACGACATCACCAGACCCTAACCAAGACTTGGTGTTTGTCAGCATTGTCGACGCCGTCAGGATAGCTGAGTACCATGCAGTGCGTATACCCTGAGTACTGCTGCTAATCAAGCACCTTCGAAGAGCTGATGCTATTTTACCCCGTTCGCTCAGGCGCGGTCTTTGCTCAAGTCCCCAGCAACGACGCCCTTTCAACGCCCTTGCTCTCTATCGAAACCGCCATGACATAGACGTTGTGGAAGAATTTTGTGCCGGCGGCACAGTTTTAGTCTGTGACATGACTTTAGGCGACATCCCCGGTCCACGATGTACAAGTATGGATGCTCCATACTCTATGGAAGAGTTAGAAGCAGCTATGGCGCTCTGTAGGTGTTCGTCTTCACCAGGGCCCAATGACATAACATACACTGTTTTGCGCCACCTAGGTTAAGAAGCACGAAGAGAACTCCTCAGCCTTTTTAATAGTTCATGGCCAGACGGTGTCGTCCCACAGGAATGAAAACGCAGCCGCGTGGTACCGCTGCTAAAAACAGGAAAGCCACCGCTCAAACTGGCATCGTATCGGCCTATAACACTTGACAGATGCGTCGGGAAGCTCATGGAACGTATGATCCTCATGCGCCTCGAATGGTACCTTGAACACCACAAAATTACCCTGACTCTATGGAGGCCGGGATTTCGACGAGGCCGTTCATCGTTCACAGATTGATCTGTGGAACAGCAAAAATCTTGGAAGCGATTATCAGTAGCACTCTTTCTTGGCGTGAAAGGCGCTTACGACAACGTTTCCCATCAAACCGTTCTAGACGCACTTTTGACAGCTGAACTAGAAGGGCGAGTATATCAATGGATCAGAAACTACTTGGCACAAAGGTCCTTGTTCGTACGTACGGAAGATGGTCCGACTACCGAACACTACACATGCCGATGCGTTCCCCAAGGCGGTGCTCTAAGCCCTATTCTTTTTCAACCTCGCGCTTCTTGGGCTGACGGAATCCCTACCGTAAACAGTGAGTGTTTCAATCTACGCTGACGACATCTGCATATGAAAATCAGCGGTCACTCGCCTGCAGGCTCGCGCAAGGCTACAGAAAGCAGCAACACGGGCATCTGACTATCTTCACACACAAGGCCTTACCATCTCAACAGAAAAATGTGCGTTAGTCGCTTTCACGCGAGAAGCGATGGCTCGTTATCGAGTATGCGCCAATGGCCAGCCTACCTCCTACAAAAGAAATCATCGGTTTTTGGGTGTCATTATTGACCGGGACCTCTCTTGGAGCCCTCAGGTTGCCAACTTGAAGCTCAGATCTATTTTTCACGTCTTCAAGTTCATCGCCGGGAAAACATGAGGTTCGTCAGTGGGCTCCATGCTACAGTTATATCGAGCACTTTTTATCGGATTCCTACGCTATAGCTCTCCCGTGCTTGCTAAAACACGCAAGTCAAATCTTCGAGAACTTCAGAGCGTGCATGCACAGGCACTACGTGTTTGCCTAGGCCTTCCGCGGAGCGCCTCAACAGCAGGAACCATTATAATGGCTCAAGACCATCCGATCACGACTTCCATTAACACTGACACGCTTAGGGCCCATGTTCGTCATGTTTCACGGATGCAATCAAGCTCTCTTGCCTGCCTGCCAGAACGACGACCAAAGGCGTCCTTCTCCAACGGCTCTTACGGTACCAGGGATAAGACAGAAGGCCGATCTGCCTACCTTGTCCTAGAAGCAAGCAGTTCTGGATTGTTTGCACACTTTCTACTATGACCGAGTCCACATATATACGGATGGCTCTTCCACTCAGACCAGCTCCACCGGCGCAGTGGTTATACCATCACGATCACTAAGCATACGATACAAGATTTCTCACTCGACAACATCGACCGGTTCGGAGCTTGTTGCCCTCCGAGGTGCCGTTGATTATATCAATAACCAACCGGCTAATCGGTGGACAATATATTGCAATTCTAAGGTGGCCTTGCAATGTCTTCTGTCATCTCTTCGTCGCGGGTCCTGTGAACAACTCGTGTCGGAGATACGAGAAATGCACCGTCTCATGATCGCGAAAGGACCCGACGTCGTGTTTCAGTGGCTTCCTGGCTATTGCGGTATCTCCGGCCACGACCTCGCTGACGAAGCTGCTAGGAAAGCACACGAAGCAGCAACCCTTGTTTCTGTACCTTTATTGCGGACTGACGCAGCCCAACACTTAAGCAAGCTAGCGCACCGTATGACATCGAAGAAATGGCACACACCTGAATTCACCGAACATTGATTGCATTCACTCGATCCATCTATACAACTGCGGCTGTTACCAGGGCTTCCGCGTAATGAGGAAACAATGCTGTGCCGCTTACGCTTGGGCATCGCATTCACCAATGCATATACGTTTTTGATTGGAATGGCTGATAGCGCCGAGTGCAATGCCTGCGGTGTCAAGGAAACTACAGAACATCTACTGTGCTACTGCCCATCTTTGGAAAATTAAAAACATGACCTCTGCACAGCTCTCAACCAGTTAGATGGAAAACCCTTCACCTTGAACAAGATCTTGGGACCAGGGCATCGCATATCGCAGCTACAAATGGCCACAAAAGCGCTGCTGCGATATTTCAAAGCTACCGGATTGAGTCAGCGTCTGTGATCCAGACTGAGTGGCTGAACGATATCCCCAGTGGACTTCCTATTTTTCTTTTAGTCGTTCCTTCCCCTTTTCCCTTTCCCCAGTGTAGGGTAGCCAACCAGGCTCAGTCCTGGTTAACCTCCCTACCTTTCATTTATCATTTTCTCTCTCTTTCTCTATCATCGTACTGTCTGCGCAACAACGTCCTTTACAGGAAAAACTGCGGAAGTGGTCCAGAAACGTACCTCCTTGTTGCACCATCGGCACTGCGCCAAGACATTTTGCAAGCCTGCATAATGATCCATGTGTGGGACACTTGGGTTTAACAAAGCCGTTAGCAAGGATACGACAGAAGTATCACTGGCTCGGCTGTTTTCTTCTGTTCAACGGTACGTGAAGACCTGCCGCTATTGCCAGCGCCGCAAGACGCCACCCGTTCCTAGCTTTCTCCACCCTGTGGGCCCTCCTCAAACGTCATTCTAACTAATAGGAATGGATCTACTTGGTCCATTCCCAGTGACCTCTCCGCGCAACAGATGGATAGTCGTCGCTGGCGACTATTTAACACGGTACGCCGAAGACAAAGCTATTTCACAAAGCAACTCATATGAAGTGGCCAAGTTATTTGTCCGGCACATCATGACATGGTGCACCCTCAATTCTAATAACCGATCGCGGTGTGGCATTCACAGCCGAACTAATGCAGGACGTTCTCCAGCTGACGCATAGCTCTCACCGCAAGAGCATTGCGTATCATCCTTAAACAAATGAATTAACAGAACGTATGAAGAGAACGCTGCCTGATGTGATTTCCATGTATATCGACGTAGAGAACAAGACGTGGGACGAGATTTGCCATATGCATGTAATCTTCGCTTATAGCACTGCTGTGCAGGAGACCACATAGTTTACACCGTTCGAGCTTGTATACGGGCGCCTCTTCACATCAACACTTGACGTCATGCTACCTGCGGCTGAAGATAGATGCTACCTGCGGCTGCAAAACTGTTCCACGTGAAGACGTGGAAGAGTTTTTACAAAGAGCCGAGGAAGGACGCCAGCTTGCTCGGCATATATATATATATATAGTATCCGGAGCCAATAGCCACCAACATCCCTCGATACAGCCAGGGTAGACGTGATGTCCACTGCAATCCCGGTGACAGTATGTGTCTGGACACCCATCCGTCGCCGTGCATGGACTTTCAGAAAAGATTCTGTGCCGTTATTTTAGTCCCTACAGGGTTACGCGCCACCTCAGCGGCGTAGCCTACGAGGCCGTTCCCTGCAATTCTGACTCCGGTTGATCCATAATTACTTTGTTTAGCGCAAAACAACGGACACAAGAAAGACGACAGGACAAGCGCCCAAGGACTCCCGGCCGCCTATCTGGCGGCCGGGAGTCCTTGGGCTCTGGCGGCATCCTCGGCCTGCCGGACGGCCAAAAGTTGGTCTTCGGGGATCGAGCTGAGCGGCACGGTCTCCCACTGCTTCCCATCCTTAATTTTTCGGCCTTGTCGTGGCGCCCGAGGGCAGGCCCAGATAATGTAATCCAGGTCCGCCCTTTCCTGACAAAAGTTACATTTGGCCGAATATTGCTATGGATGATAGTGATTGTAAGTCACCGGATTTAAATACGTATTGGTTTCAAGGAGGTGCCATGCCACCGCCTGCTGTTTATTAAGTGATGGGTGTGGGGCGGGGGGGGGGGGGACGCACTCTCCCCAATCTATAACGGTTAGTTATCTCCCTGTAGCCAACGATCCGGTCCCATGTCAGCCCCAGCAGCGGCGCCCCGGTGGCTCGGCTTGTGGGTCCTCGAGCCACGGTGTCGGCCGCCTCGTTGCCGGGGAGGGAGCAGTGCGCAGGCCCCCAAATGATATGGACAACCCGCTGACCGCAGAAGTTTGCCAGGATTCCTTGAGATTCCGGCGAAAAGCGCACCTTTGCGTAATGTAAAATTGCGGTTTTAGAATCGCTGACTATTATCATGGCCAGTGTGGAAGCCATTGCGAAAGCAATGGCCGATTCCGCAGCCACCTAGGCTCTGTTGGTTTTAATAGATCCGCTGACCTTAAGATCACCCTCCGAGTTCAATGCAGCGACAGACATATTCTGATTAGTCATGTACTCGGCCGCGTCGGCGTACACCCGTCCTTAGAGCATTGGAATCTCCTCTGTATAGCCCTTGCCCTTTCCTCCCGCCTATTCCTGTGGCATTCGGGATGCATGTTTTTCGGTAGTGGTGGGATAATAAGCTGCTTCCTTATGGCGTGGGGAATGTCTACTTTAGTGCCATAGCATGATGCGTATGTTATTCCAAGCTTGTTAAGTATGCGTCTGCCAGTAGGACTTTGTGTGAGTCTTTCGTATTGCGCTCTCGTATGGGCTTCTATCTTCAAACGTGTTGTGGACACCTAAAGCTAGGAGCCTGTTATTCGATGTGTTTATCGGCAATCTTATGGCTTGTTTGAATGACCATCTAATCATGCCTTCGACTGTTGTCTTTTCTGCTACTTGGAGATTTAGGTAGGGGGTTAGATATGCTATACGGCTAATGACAAAAGCCTGGACTAGTCGTACCAGGTTGTCCTCTTTCATCCCATAATGTCCATTAGCTATTCTCCTAATTAGTATCATTGTTTGTTGTGCGCTGTTTTCTAGTATTCTGATTGTTTCCCCGTTATGGACCGTTCGCTGATCCGCGGAGTCCGAGCACTCTAATGCTGTCGACAAAGGGTATTTAGTTGCCCTCTGCAAAAAGCGTGATGTTTGATTTATCTGTAGAACTCTTACGGCCCCTACATGACGGTCGGTATAGAAGTATTCTGATTTTTGCGACGAGCATCTCAGTCCTTTATCCATGACATATTTCTCAACCGTGTGTATGGCCGTTTCGAGAGTTTCCTCTATCTGCCCATCCCTTCCACCAGTTACCCAAAGGGCGATATCATCGGCGTACAGGCTATGCCGTAATCCGTCTATATTTTCTAGTTCTGCTGCAGGCCAATCATAGCTACATTAAATAGAAATGGAGATAAGACTGATCCTTTAGGCGTGCCCCGGCTTCCGAGTTTTATCTCTTTGGATTTCACTTCACCGATTGTAATTTGCCCAGTATGGTCAGAGAGAAAGTCTTTAACACACGCATGGGTTCGCAAAATTTTTTACGCGACCGAGAAGGTCGATTTTCGCGTGGGCAGCAATTCACACAAGGATGTGGGGCTTCCACAGCGCTTGAAGGCGCGCGCAAAGGTGCTTGGTCGCCATAAAAGGCTACGACGTGGGTTAATTGCACGGCTCCCTCCCGGTCAGTCATTAAAGAGACCGCGTCTATTTCATAGCCTTAGTCTTCAACCTACGTTATATTTCCCTGGGTGTGACGCATCGGAGATGGGGCCTCAGTATGCTATCGTCGTGTAGGTGACACAAGGCATTGTCGCCCAACGTCCAAGCGCCAAATGACGTCATTCACACACAAGAACTGCGCTGCAGAGTCGTGGTGAGCGCCTGCGGACAAACCTAAAGGCCTCATGGAGTGGCATGCTAGCGTGCTGCCAGGAAAACATCTCTAGTTTGCATTAAAGACCTCAAAGAGCGTCCGAACAAGCTGCACTGTTGTGTTGGTGAGGCTTATAAAAAGGCGCGCAAAAACTTCCCTGGTAAGGTCTCGCGAATGTTTCAAAGGCGAGAGAGCCTGCAGATACTTCTGGGGGCCTCCAGGAGTGTCCGCGGGCACTCGCCTTTCAAGCACTCGCGAGGGCTCAGCGGTGCAGTTTTTGTGTGCCAATTACTGGCGATATGACTCTTGGGCGCTGGGAGTCGAATTTGGGTTCCTATTCAGCTCGACTGAGACCCGATAATAGCTTTCCATAAAAATATGCATCGGCGAATGGTGCTCCACCTTGCATGTGTAGAACTTGTGCCGTCTGTGCGCTCACTCTCTGTTTCCAGAGTCAAACTTGCAAAAAATAACGTAATCACTGTACCTGCGAGGATCGCATATTTAAAAATCTGTGAACGTTTCGGAAATTCGCTCAGCACAGGATATCAGCCTCAACGTAGGATGAACCACTGTATCTGCGTTAATTAAAGAACTGATGCATTAAATTTATTCTAGTTAAGTATTACGTTGATGCATGATTAACATGTCAGACTGCTTATACTACAATGTCGAAGGTATAGCTCACGTATGACCAGCGACATTCTATAGATATTTGCTGACGCTGCAGCTGAAACACTATGCAAAATGTATAAGGCGAAATATATTCGAATTAAATATGCTCTCGCAAAAGTGTAACAATGATAGTAATCAGCTTTCAAAAGCGAGACAGAGTACCAAGGAAAGAGCCGTTACTAAGACCAAACAGCGAAAAGTGTCTTCCGCTGTTTAAACCTTAGAGAACGCCTTTCTCCAAAATCATCTGAAGTGAGAACTTGCGCAAATTTTCGCCTTGTGTCGGTTTCAGATATCTTCCTTCCTTTATTTAGTTTTTATTTATTTATTATTTTATATATTCTCTTTTAATTTTTGCACCGGCACAACCATCACTGAGGCAAAACAGAATCAGCTTCCATTCAACTTGCGATGAGTTTGCAAGTTACCGTAATTCACCGGATGCACTACTCTCTCCGCTTGAACCCCGCTTTTCTGCCCCATGCCCTTTCAGCGCAGCCAGCACGGCAGCTCTGGAAACACGTTTCTGCACTTTTGATGGGCCTACCGCACGCGCGCATTACTCCTGATACGCGGGCGCCCTCTTTCTTCTGTTTACTTGTTGCTATTCGCTGAACGACATCAATGCGGAGCACTCTAGACACGCGCACTTCGAAACTACTACATGGTGTGAGGTCACGTAAGAACAGAATTGTGCGCGCAACGCTCCGGAGAGCTTGTTCTTGACCGCGCGAGCGTTCCACTGACTCATCATCATCCCACGCACTCTACTTGCTCCCTTTGTGGTGTTGGTCCCGCTCACTCTTTCACAAGACAGCTCTCGTTCTTTGTTTGCAAACGACTGATCGAAAGAAACCTTCTCTCTCTCTCTCTCTCTCTCTCTAGCAAGAAACGTGAACGAGTTTCAAATGCTCTGCTCACGAATTATGAGTGCACCGGTTCAAATCAGCGGACCTTCCACACTGGCCTGGGAGCGCAACAAAACAGAGACAATCGCAAGAGCGAACCTGACGCTGCGCACTCGGGTAGCCCTACTCAAGGTGTAAGCCACGTTTCTTCCGCGCTTGGTTCCGCGAGAGCGCCTAAAAGGAAGCGTGCAGCAGCCCGCTGCCTGAAGTGCAAAAGTGCGTGAGCTGAAAGGCCGAGCGCGAAGCAACTCGCCGCCGACACTATTACTCGTCACTTGCAGCTTAGGTAATCACGAGGTAACCCTCACTCATGACCTCAAGTTTTTTTTTTTTTTTTTTCTTCGCGTGCTTGGAGGACCACATAGAAGATGAATTCAAGGCTCGAGCGCTCGAGGTGGGTCGCGAACGACGCAACGCGTGTTGTCTGTTGTCACCGTCCAGACCTGCTTCGCGCGCACGTGCGCCGCTTGCGCAGAGGCCGGTGCTTTTTTACCTGAGACGCAGGCGCCGACGATGAGGAGCAGCAGCAGCATGGTCGGTCCGAGCTCAGGCCTCTCGCCTGCCGCGTGCCCGGTGGTCCCTGCAGAGCCTGCGCATGGGCGGCCAGAGAGCGCCGCCGCCGCGCGCCAGTCGGCCACGTGCTGGCTCGCTGAGCGTGTGGTGCGAGGGCCAGCCGACCGCCGACCGCGTGTCGTCTCGGCGCTCGCCCCGTTGGCCCAATGGCCGGCGCGGGCCCCCACGCCGCGCCGCCAGGCGCCCGGCGAGCGCTCGCGGCGCGCGCGCACCCCTCGCCCGCGGCGCCTGCGCATCCTTCCCCCGCGCCAACTCTGGAGTCGGACTGTCGCTCCCCACCTCCCTTCGAAGCATCATCCCGACTGGGCCAGTTGCTCTGGGTACATCGTTAGCGCACTTTGATTGACTTCGTTCTCTCCTACTGCCAGAGGCAAAGAGAGAGAGAGAGAGACGGAGCTGCTCACTTTCATCGGGCGATGGCTTGTTTCTGTAAATTCACCTGCTGTTTTCATTTTTGGAGCGAGTTCAAGCCCACGATTTTGTGCGCAATAACTGAGGTTATGCGATTTCGGAGAAATTCGAAAAGCTCGTAACACTCACCTGTAAAATCTTTCCCAATGCAAATTTATCCGGGAAAGCTCCGATTCTGAGGGCCTTAATATACTCGAGGATGACCTTTGTTCCTCGGACTTCTAAATATAAAGCACGAGAGAAAGCGTAATAAACTAGGCTGGAGATTCACAAATATAATCAAAACAAGTTTCCTTTCTATGTAAATGTTCTTTTAGCCCAAGTGCCAGTTGGGGAAGATGAAGGATTGCACAGAAGGAGTGCGCAGAGAGCTTCGCTGAGCTACACTTCCATACGGCGGCGCTACACGCGCTTTCCTCATTGTCAGAACATACCACGAACAGGCCCAACGTGAAAACCGATTTTCCCCAGACATTTGAGACTTGCCATTGTTTGCCCTAGTTGTGCCAGATAACAATGATATCCTCCGACTTGCGGCAGACTTTTTGCGGTATCAGGCATATTCTGCGAAAGAAATGGTTCAGCCAATGGTGTTCCCGAGCAAGCATGTGCACTACTGGCCTTTCCTTTCACGTTGCGCACTACATCTCCTAGCAGTCCCAGTGTCTAGTCCGAATGTCGAAAGGCCGTTCTCTATTTTCCGTGTTGTGAACAAGAAGGACCGTGCCCCATTTGCGGATGGAAATATTGGAAAGTGTGCTTGCATATATTACAAGTTGTAACCAGCGACAATGATTCTAGTGCCAGTTACTCAATAAAGCTTTTTATTATTGACAGATGTGTTCTTCTATTAGAAAACAGATCACTAAATCTTGAAATAAATACATAAGCCCCAAAAACTCTAATTTCTTTGAAAAAATCCGAAAGATACCTTCCGAATTTACCCAAAAATAAACTTCGAAAACGCAGAAACCTCTCAATAACATAATGGTTTCTTACCATTAGTGCTTCGTGAGTGAATTCACGCACGTGATTTCGTTGGGGCAAAGCAGAATGGTTTTCGACTGGTGAATAACAGAACAGACTTCTCTTCGTTTTGATACATCGCTTTGGGCAGGCCACGTTCGTCTAATTGTTTGATTGTTTGTATAGAAAGAGCTCCTGTACTGTATCCCCCCCTCCCTCTCAGAGAAAAATAAGGCGCATGAATGCATCAACATGATTGTTTGAGGAAACTGTCTGTTCGTAAAACAAATCAAGCTTGTTTTCTTTTGCAAACAAGTCAATACAAAATAAAGCTATGTTCTGGTAACAGCGTTCACAAAATACGCTGATTTAGCTGAGCTATGTAAACATGCATGAATATTTTGCGTTTCCTCTTTAAGCGATAGATTATGTACAACACATGTAGAGAACAAGGTATTTGAGTTCATTTCAGTTCCTTTTCCTGTTTAGTCCTTCTTGCGTAACCAGTGTAGACGCCAAGAGCATTTTCAATATGTTGTGTCCGCTACACCTCAGTTTTGTTTCTTTAGTCGAACGAAGAACACGCATGTTTTTACAGTCAATAAAGTTGCTTCTGAAGTGCCTCTATTTGAGGACACTTGTCTGGAACAGCATAGAACCTCAGAGATCGTTCTGGTAGAACTTTTTTTTTTCAGCTGCCAAGTCTTTACTTCCAAGCTGCTGCGAATAATTTTCTTGTAATTTTTGTTCCCTGGTAACTGTTGCCATGTTTTTCTCTTTGTTTGATTGCTATGTCGTAATTAGCCGGAGGGGGCAGCCACGGGGATACTACTTCGATACCCATAGTCTATTTGTGCACGGTGCCTTGAATACTGTACTCGTCCAATTTTCTTCGAGCTCAGCTCGTTCGTCCTTCTTCACTACTTCCCCCAATATGACAAAGAAGTGTGTTCACCCTGATATCCCACGGCCTAATGTTAACATCGCGAGAAAAATCTGCCGCCTCGTTTTTAGCTCAATGTCCTTCCTTCCTTTCCAATCACGGCTCGCTGACAAGAAGTAGTCTTTGTTCCGTTGTTGGGCGTGTCATGCAGGCTGGAAGTCGAAGCTGCCCAGGATTGAGCTCCATTTGCTCAGTCGAGTTCTACCTTCGGCACCAATCATTCCCTGCCTCGAGGCTAGCGAAGAGACGAGGATCCTGTCTGGCCCTTGTGTTAAGCTTGTACGATCCCTCAGGCATGTGGTCTGTGCACAAAGCAGTCCTGCCCTCTACCCTGTTACCCTAAAAAAGCCGCAACCTCTAGTGTCTTCTCTTACAATGCCTCGGGCAACTGCAAAGAACAGTCGTGCCACAAAGACGCACTCTGGGGCACAATATGTGTAGTGGCCATATACTGTAGCAAGCTCGCGGACTCATAACTAAAGTTTGCAGCTGCAGTGCCCTAACCACCAAGGGTACTAGATATTATGTCACTATTTGAGATAAAGAGAGACAGATAAAGAGAAGGGCTCTAAGGAACTGAAAAAGGAGAGGTGAGGAGGGAAGTGGGCCTCTATATAGCCTGCTAGTCGTCACTGGAATAAGGAAAAAGGAGAGAAACAGGGAAACCGAGAGGGAGACGGCACATGAAGATGCAATGTTTTACCACAAGTTATACTATTCACAGCTTTCTATACACAGTATGCACTCTATACGCCTATTAAATGCAGGAAGTATATACGCCCGAACAAAATGCGCTTGCTCAGACATTCCGCACACTGCAGCGCCGTATGCACACGAACGCGCGAAGCATGAAAGCATGTTTAGTCACTCACATATGCTAGAGCCGAGTGTCGAATCCCGTCTCAAACAGAAATTCCAACAATGCTTTTATCGCGCTTTGGACATGCTCAAGGCCTTCTCAAGTGCATAAACAAAAAATGGCAGGAGTCCAGCCAGTCGATTGTAGCCTTTAGTTCTCTCCTAGACCTACATTTGAAGGCACTTGCTAAGTACACTTGTGCACGCACACATTACAAATCTCGTTTGGAAAACAGCACGCCACACAACAATTTCCATCGTTCCACTTCCGAATGGTGGTTTCGCAGTGTTTTTCACACCACTAAGTTGTTGAGCACTCGAATTTCTGTTAATTCCGTGACGACGAATATTATGCTAGGCTTCGGCAATTATTCGCTGACTGTCGACTAGCGATATGCCTTCCAACATTGACGAAATCGAACAACCTTAGGTAACACCCGCTCTGCTCAGGGGCGGCGCGGACTCACTCTCCCCATGCTGAAAGTTATTTTCATAAGCAAATGACATTTTCGTTTTTCATATTTAATCCGAGTTTAGAACTATTGCACTTCTCTATCGGGCAGCGAAAATGTAGCAATATTTTTGCAGCAAAGCCTAACCGACCAACCAATGCACTCTTATCATACCGGTCTAATATAATGAATTCCAGTTCTGGCAAAATTTTATAACGAGTTTTATGTTCCCGTAGATATTATTGTCTACATTCTGATAGTTTACTCCATCCTAAAGAATTTGGTTTTACACATGGGAAGAGTGATCCCCTCGACTTATACGCGTTCCGTAAGACACTCAATGAAATTAAACGTAAGAAACTACAGGCTTCACTCACCTCTCAGGATTTCAAAGGTGCTTTCGACGGTGTTTAGCATCCCGCAGTATTACACTTTTTGAAGTCTCATAAATGTTCTAAAAAGATTTGCCATTCGCTACCAATATCTTTTCTCAAACAGAATTGTCGTTTACCGCTCTAAGCCAGATAGGCATAAAACAGATGTTCAGTTGGAACTCCTGAAGGCTCATCAATAAGCCCTCAACTACGGAATGTTTTCTTACAGCGAAGTTGTTTGTGGCTCAGATCCGGGGTTTCGTGTCGCCTGTGTACAGAGACTATCATGATGTGGGCCAATGCTGGTAATAGTGCCGGAAGGGTCCAAGATCAATGGCACATACCTCTGTGGGCTCGGGAACCTATAAAACGCCCTTGAACTACCCTTGTCACACCTGAGACCCAAAGATGTCCCAGGCAAAAGGGTAAGAACAGATGTTTTTGAAAAAAAAATGTTTTGTACAACTTTTCAAAAAGGACTGTTAAAACATTCTCGGCGCCAACCGCGCGAACGCGCTCATGCTACTGCTCGCGCGTTCGTCGTCGCCGTCTTCTTCCACAGCTGGCTCCGTTGTGCAAAAAACTACAATCATCAGCAATGGCTCGAGAATCGTTGTCTTCTTCCATATTTGGCTTGTTGGCGCCCCTCGGCGTAACCGCGAGAACGCGTTCGTGCGACTGCTCACGCGTTTGTCGTCTTCGTTGTCTTCTTTCACAGCCGGCTCCGTTGTGCAAAAAACTATCATCATCAGCAATGCCTCGAGCGTCGTTGTCTTCTTCCACAGCTGGCTCACTGGCGCCCCTCGCCACACGCGTTCGTGCCACTGCTCACGCGTTTGTCGTCTTTGTTCTCTTTTTTTCACAGCCGGCTCCGTTGTGCAAAAAACTATCATCATAAGCAATGCCTCGAGCGTCGTTGTCTTCTTCCACAGCTGGCTCACTGGCGCCCCTCGCCACACGCGTTCGTGCCACTGCTCACGCGTTTGTCGTCTTTGTTCTCTTTTTTTCACAGCCGGCTCCGTTGTGCAAAAAACTATCATCATCAGCAATGCCTCGAGCGTCGTTGTCTTCTTCCACAGCTGGCTCACTGGCGCCCCTCGCCACACGCGTTCGTGCCACTGCTCACGCGTTTGTCGTCTTTGTTCTCTTTTTGTCACAGCCGGCTCCGTTGTGCAAAAAACTAGCATCCTCAGCAATGCCTCGAGCGTCGTTGTCTTCTTCCACAGCTGGCTCACTGGCGCCCCTCGCCACACGCGTTCGTGCCACTGCTCACGCGTTTGTCGTCTTTGTGCTCTTTTTTTCACAGCCGGCTCCGTTGTGCAAAAAACTATCATCATAAGCAATGCCTCGAGCGTCGTTGTCTTCTTCCACAGCTGGCTCACTGGCGCCCCTCGCCACACGCGTTCGTGCCACTGCTCACGCGTTTGTCGTCTTTGTTCTCTTTTTTTCACAGCCGGCTCCGTTGTGCAAAAAACTATCATCATCAGCAATGCCTCGAGCGTCGTTGTCTTCTTCCACAGCTGGCTCACTGGCGCCCCTCGCCACACGCGTTCGTGCCACTGCTCACGCGTTTGTCGTCTTTGTTCTCTTTTTTTCACAGCCGGCTCCGTTGTGCAAAAAACTATCATCATAAGCAATGCCTCGAGCGTCGTTGTCTTCTTCCACAGCTGGCTCACTGGCGCCCCTCGCCACACGCGTTCGTGCCACTGCTCACGCGTTTGTCGTCTTTGTGCTCTTTTTTTCACAGCCGGCTCCGTTGTGCAAAAAACTAGCATCATCAGCAATGTCTCGAGCGTCGTTGTCTTCTTCCACAGCTGGCTCACTGGCGCCCCTCGGCACACGCGTTCGTGCCACTGCTCACGCGTTTGTCGTCTTTGTTCTCTTTTTTCACAGCCGGCTCCGTTGTGCAAAAAACTAGCATCATCAGCAATGTCTCGAGCGTCGTTGTCTTCTTCCACAGCTGGCTCACTGGCGCCCCTCGCCACACGCGTTCGTGCCACTGCTCACGCGTTTGTCGTCTTTGTTCTCTTTTTTCACAGCCGGCTCCGTTGTGCAAAAAACTAGCATCATCAGCAATGTCTCGAGCGTCGTTGTCTTCTTCCACAGCTGGCTCACTGGCGCCCCTCGCCACACGCGTTCGTGCCACTGCTCACGCGTTTGTCGTCTTTGTTCTCTTTTTTCACAGCCGGCTCCGTTGTGCAAAAAACTAGCATCATCAGCAATGTCTCGAGCGTCGTTGTCTTCTTCCACAGCTGGCTCACTGGCGCCCCTCGGCACACGCGTTCGTGCCACTGCTCACGCGTTTGTCGTCTTTGTTCTCTTTTTTCACAGCCGGCTCCGTTGTGCAAAAAACTAGCATCATCAGCAATGCCTCGAGCGTCGTTGTCTTCTTCCACAGCTGGCTCACTGGCGCCCCTCGGCACACGCGTTCGTGCCACTGCTCACGCGTTTGTCGTCTTTGTTCTCTTTTTTCACAGCTGGATCCGTTGTGAAAAACTATCATCATCAGCAATGCCTCGAACGTCGTTGTCTTCTTCCACAGCTGGCTCGTTGGCGCCCCTCATCGCACGCGTTCGTGCCACTCCACATGCGTTTGTCGTCGTCGTTGTCTTTCACAGCTGGCTCCGTTGTGCAAAAAACTATCATCATCATCAATGGCTCGAGAATCGTTGTCTTCATCCATATTTGGCTTGTTGGCGCCCCTCGGCGTAACCGCGAGAACGCGTTCGTGCCACTGCTCACGCGTTTGTCGTCTTCGTTGTCTTCTTTCACAGCCGGCTCCGTTATGCAAAAACATCCAGCACTCGGCAATACTAAAGGCGATCACGGCCTTAGGGCTCGGGTGCCGGTTCTACGAGTTCGTCCGCTCCTTCCTAACCCGTCGCAAGGCCGTGCTCCGTGTCGGAGACCTCACGTCGGAAGAAGTCGAGCTCGGACACCGTGGCACCCCCCAGGGCTCCGTCCTCTCGCCGACGCTGTTCAACCTGGTGATGATTGGGCTCTCCGAACGCCTGTCGAAGATACAAGGCCTCAACCATACGGTATAGGCGGACGACATCACCATCTGGTGCTCCGCGGGGTCGGATGGCTTTATCGAATCCGCTCTGCAGGAGGCAGTCGAAACTGCCGAATCCTACCTCGACCACACGGGTCTCAAGTGCTCCTCCGCCAAATCGGAGCTGTTGTTGTACAGCCCAAAACGACGAGGCAAAAGGCCTAACGGATGGAAACCACCGACCGAGCGCAACATTACTGTCCGCACGAGAGACGGTCGCCCAATCCCCAGGGTTGACTCCATCCGAGTACTGGGAATGATTATCGAGGCAGGCGGATCCAACATCCAAACGGTCCACAAGCTGACGACAAAGACGGAGAACGCAATACGACTTGTACGCAGGGTGGCCAACCGTCACCACGGCCTCAAAGAAGACAATCTGCTGCGTCTCGTACACGCGTTCGTCCTATGTCACTTCACCTACGTCGCAGCAATGCATAAGTGGAAACGATCGGAGCGTGACAAGCTCAATACACTAATCCGAAAGGTAGTGAAGCGGGCCCTTGGGCTCCCGATCATGACTCCGACGTATTGACTCCTCGAGCTCGAAGTGCACAATACCCTCGAAGAGATCGCTGAGGCTCAGGAGAGAGCGCAGATGATACGACTGACGATGACGAGGACCGGCCGTCACATCTTGCGCGAGCTCGGGTACTTCCCACCGAACACCCAGGATCCACCGGAGCTTACGCCGATTCCCCGCGAGCTCCGCGAACTGATCACGATCGCACCCATTCCGTGAAACGTCCATCCGGAACACAATCGAGGCAGGCGCCAAGCCCGGGCCACCGCGTTCCTCAAACGAGTAAACAAGAAAGCGGACGACGTCGCTTTCGTGAACGCCGCCGCCTACCGATGCAACCGAGCCTTCGCCGCGGTAGCGGTCTCGTCCTCGCAACGGACTTTAAACGCCGCCACGGTACGCACACGTGATCCCGAGGTGGTGGAGCAAGTGGCCATAGCCCTGGAAATGCTCGACGATAAGCGAACGACAATATTCAGCGACTCGAGACCAGCCATCAAAGCGTTCGAGAGAGGAGTCGTCTCCGTCAAGGCGTTACGCATCCTCCGCGGCGCTGATCCAAGCACCCTCAAACACCACACCGTCATATGGTTTCCCGCCCACCTGGGTCAGATTCCGGGCGCCCCGCCCAACCTCAACGAGACAGCCCACGACGCTGCGCGCGCGCTTACCGACCGCGCCGTCACCCCCGGGCAACTACGTCTCGATGAGTTGGAGGCGAACAAGGATGCCCCAATAACCTATAATGAAATAACCAAACACTTTTACTTGGGACGACGTCTCTTTCCGCCCCCGCAACCCAAACTAAACAGGCCGCAGGCGCTAACGCTACGCTTATTACAGACAGATACCTATCCAAACCCGGCCACCTTACACATAATCTACCCGGACGTCTACCCAGACGATGCGTGCCCCTCGTGCGGGGTCACGGCGACACTCGCACACGTGCTCTGGGAGTGCAGAAACGCTCCGCCCGACTCTACTTCCGACAAGTGGGAGAAGACCCTAAGAAGCCCGCTCCTACAAGACCAGCAATGGGCCGTCCAGCAGGCTCGCGCAGCGGCCGCCAGGTATTCCCTGTCGGTCCCTGCGTGGGAGACGCCCACTGCGCGCTGACGTGCGTCCTGCGGGACTTTCATTAAAGTTTTTCCAACCCAATCACGCGTTTGTCGTCTTTGTTCTCTTTTTTTCACAGCCGGCTCCGTTGTGCAAAAAACTATCATCATCAGCAATGCCTCGAGCGTCGTTGTCTTCTTCCACAGCTGGCTCGTTGGCGCCCCTCATCGCACCCGTTCGTGCCACTGCTCACGCGTTTGTCGTCGTCGTTGTCTTTCACAGCTGGCTCCGTTGTGCAAAAAACTATCATCATCAGCAATGGCGCGAGCGTCGTTGTCTTCTTCCACAGCTGGCTCGTTGGCGCCCCCCAGCGCAACCGCGAGAACGCGCTCGTGCCACTGCTCACGCATTCATCTGCTTCGTTGTCTTCGTTCTCGTCGTTGTTCTCACGCTGCTCTCTAAGTATGACAGTCGCCAAACTGTTCTGACTCACGCTATGTAGGTGACTCCTAATGGTGGACTTACCGTATTTAGAGCAGCAGCCCTGTTATAATACGGCCAATAGTGTCTTTTAGACCACGTGCCTTCAAACAGCAGCCCGATATGGAGAGAGATGTGCGACGGCGGCGGCCGGGTGATTGAGGCGAGCGTAATAAGTGTATTAAAACAAGGATCTCTGGGCTGTTGCGATAGCATTTATACTAATGCTCGAGGCGCATTGGCGCCATTACCATTGGCGTCCCCGCTGTGGTGCTGTCCTTCTATTGACGACGAATGCGCGGCCTGCACGTGGAGGATTAGAAGGTCTCCAGAGAAGCACAGTGTGTTTCGTTCGAAAAGCGATGAAGCCAAGTGGACGAACCTTCACGCTCCGCTCAGTCGGTTCTACCGGAGTCAGGGCAGCGTTCTGGCTTCCGCTGCAAGCATCAACGTTGTGCGCACACACATTAGAGTTCGTGCTGAGCAGCCGTTTGCATACTACACCGTGGTGAACGTCAAGCTAAATTTATGCAATCCTTTCTTTGGGCCCTGACCAACGCCGATGGTTTTCCTTTAATCCCATCTCGTGCACCATCGAGGTGCGACAGCTGCAACACCGCTGGCGCGCTCATCACACCAGCCTCCTGAGACGCCTTCAGTGCGGCGCTAGACCTTGCTATCGCTTTGTATGCTTCGCCTTCGGGAAGCAGGCAAGCGGGGTTGCTAGCGCATCCCGTGCTCTTGCACAAGATGTTCCCAATAAAGCATGACACTTCATGCACATTTTGCAGACGATCTGAAGGCACTTTAGCCCACATACTTGCACAGTGCACTAAGCACTTACAAAAATCCTACAAAAATGAAATCCTACCAGTAATGACGAAAAATAAAGCAACCTCTAATCAACCTGTACACCGCACCCTTGCTTTCGGCTTTTTGAGCACAGTGAACAGAATTGCTGTGAACTAACCCTAATCCTTTGCTGACATGACCAAATAATTAGATGTTGGCACCAAGAGATAGTGCCAGCTTCTCCCTTTCACGTGAGAAACATGGAAATATATTGCAAGTCACGGAACATCGTAACGGCAAAAAGGAGATATCATAAAATGACATAAGACAACAAATACTCAGACCACAAAAGAAAGAATAAAACAAAAAACACCGCTAAGAATGCCTCAAACACTGTAGATTCGTATTACACAGAACACTGCAAGAATGAAAAATTAATGCCTCACTACTAGAAGACATTAGCATGAATATGAGATTTCGGATTTAATTCACTTGTTCCACAACCATGTGTCACTGTAATGTTTTTTTTTTTGTCTTAGCGGTAATCACTGGACCGCTTCAGTGTTTCCTGTGTGACGATAGCGTCCTCTCCGTTTCGCAATTTTCCTAGGAAACCGTTTCAAATTAGTTCTCGGCTTCTGCTAAGCGTTGTTTTTACTGCATTACGAAAATGATTTGCGCTTCGTTAGCAAGCGTATGCTTGATCGCAGTTGGAAGTAATATTTCATTACAAACTTCAGAAGTCACCTTTAATGAGTGAGTGTTTTACATGTAGAGCAAGATAGCATACTTTTTAATGTACTATATTTACTGCTTTGCTATAAAATGTTCTTGTTGACTGCATATTGATGACAGTAATGGCGAGCGTCATTTTATCAGAGAGTTTCTTTGTTTGTTTTATTTTCATTTCACAAAAAAAGTAGGCACACAGCACCTACGTTTTACCTATTTCTGCTTACAAGATAGGTTTGTTTCGAAGTGATCCTGTTTATGATCCTATTTAGTTAGCTCTTAAGCTCTGTGACGACCAAAAATGTAATTGCACTCTTTCAGACTGTTGTGGAGGCTCTGTCTATTTTTAGCTAGAACGTTTCCTCTTATTGTCCGTCTTTGGTTTATCCTAACGCCACGGTTGCTTCGGCTTTTCGAGTTGTCGTATTGACGCTTAAGCCCACACTGCTCGGAAAATGTCAAGCAATTTCTTTACAAACGCTACACGTGATGGAGCGGCTTTGATGTTGGACCTTCTTTTGAAAAAAAATTTTCCCCTCAGTCTCTTGGAGTATATATAAAAAAAGCTGCCTGCTCTCCTCCTCCTTCCTCTCATGCATGTTTTACCTGTTCTTAGGGATGTAAGGGCTTGGAAAGAAACTGAGAATATCGCAGGAAGAAAAAGCAACGTGTCTTTTTTTTTTATTTTCCGGGCCATAAAAAGGGAGAAAACGAAACAAAGAGAGAGAAAGAGACAAATGAGATGTGAAAGGGTGGGGCGGTTTACCGGAAGACAAACATTCAGTTAGCTACCCTAATACACTAAGGCCCGTATTCACAAACCAACCTTATACTTATCTTTTGCCTTCCTTACCTTTTCAGCGCCTTAACGCGTTTCATAAACAAACCTTATGCTTAAGTCGAACCTTTCCTTAACCTTACCGGCTCGGAAAAGGAGCGTTCCTTAAGGTAGCCCGGCAGCTACCTTAAGGCGCCACTTATTATGGCCGACCACGCAAGCAGCTTTACGGAGCTAGTCGATTTTGTCGCCCTATTAAGGGAAGCCGATGTTCGCGAAGCCCTTCGTTATGTAAAGCTCATCCGGCGTGTACTCAGGGACCGTCAGAATGTCATGGAGATGTACAACGACGGCGAGTTTCTTGGCAGGTTCCGCTTTTCAAAACGAGCGGTGGTACACCTTCTCTCCATCCTGCCACTTGCTCCGAGCCCAGACGATCGCGGTTCGCCCGTGCCGCCACTTCTCTTTCAAGTTGTCCCAACACTTGCGTAGCTGATGCTCCGTGCGCGGGTGGACTCCGTTCTTACTGTTGAACTGTTGTTCTATCTGCTGCCATTTCTTTTTCTTCTCGCTCAGGGACACCGCATCAGTACGCTTGTTCTCCAGCACGTTGCTCTCTCTCGTCACCAAGTCAATCAAAATTCCCCGCTCCTCCTCCGTAAAGTTGATTTTTTTCCTCTCGGCCATTCCCACACTTCAAAACACAAATAAATGAACATATAAGGAAATAAATAAATAAATACGCGCAATATTTACAGCATCTAAAAGTACAAAGCGCAAGTTATAGCTAACACGCAAGAGAAAGAGTGAAGGAACTGCGCTCGAGCACCGCAAAATGAAAATAGAAAATGAAGCACCGCAAATGAAAAAAAAAAAACAGCAACGCGTGTTGCCATGGCAACACGCGTTGCCGTTTTTTTTTTGCGCGTCTCTGAGAGACGCGCAACAGCTAGAACTCGCTCTTTTCACATTGCTTTTTCACAACGCGTAATAATGCGCCATCCAATTTTTATATTTATTGTTCTCAGCGACAAAAATGTGTTTCCTTTTTAATAACTGAGCGGTTTAAGGCCAAGAAAAGTTCATAGCCTCGCACCCATGCTCATCTCTTATGACGATAAGGCCGCCTTCGATAAGGACGCCTTTTCACGCAATAAGGGACGCTTCTGAATCATACCTTGGCCTTTTCTCAACCTTATACTTTCCTCATCCTTATAAAAGGGCGCCTTATGGCGTTAAGATAAGGTTGGTTTGTGAATACGGGCCTAAAGTGTCAGACGAGTACGGTACTCCTTATAATGGGAAATTTGAGCACAGCTCGATACGTGTTTTCATTTCGCGATATGTTGAGGCAAGTAATTTGAGACCAAAATTATCCTGAAGCCGTCCGGAACTGGGTCGAATCGAAAGACCACCAGACAAGCTGTGTTTCTTCGCTTCACGTGCCTGTAAAGATCCGACCACGCCGGGCCGCCCGGCTAGGCCTAACGGCACCGGCGTGGCCGAGCCCCGTGGTGGGGAACTGACACCAATAGACGCCTTCAGCATCAATTGGGCCAACATGGAAGTTGTGGTTGATGGAACAGATATCACAGAAGAGGAACTCAACGATGGGAGCTGGACAGCGCTAGATCTGCAGTGCCGGCACGCCCGCCGCAATGTCACCTCCGAGGCGTCGGCTTCTGCCGGGGAACAACCAGCTCCACGTGGGCCGGCCACCAGTCCGTCACTACCGGGGCCGCCCTCCACCGATTCCGAAGAGAAGGCCACTTCCTAAGCTGCCCATTGAGGATTGCAAGATAATCTTGCGCCCTCAAGGTACCGTGAACCTTCTCACTCATGGACCTTCCAAGATGATCCGCGTTGCGTGTGCTTCGACGGACGACGGCTTTGACAGAGTCGCCCGAAATGACCACATTCGCATGCACCAGACCAGCAACAGCACTCTCTTCAGCACTCCATCCAGGGTAAGAGCCGAAGCTTTTCTCTATATTAAGAACCTGAAGGTGGATGGGCATGACTGTCCCGTTGTGGCATACACACCGGCGCCCGAAAATTCTACTAAAGACATCATTTATTACGTCTGCTATAGATGAGAGTGACGCAGGGAATCTCAAAGAAATCTGCACCAAAAACCCCTGTATTGAGATAGCCGGCGCGAGGAGATTCGGATCGTCGAGGCACATTTTAGTAATTTTCGCCGGGTACAAGCTGCATAGACACGTCCGTTTCTGGACTACCGCATTCAATGCGTACCCTTTCAGAGAGAGTAGTGAAGGGTGCTTTAACTGTTGGCGCGTTGGACACCGCTCAGACGTCTGTCCTGACCACCGTGGTCCGGCCCCACACAAGCGACGATGCAGCGAGGAAGACCATGAGGCATCGCTACGCGGAAATGCGGCAAGGTGCGTGGCAAGTTGCATTATCTGCCGAGGCGGCCACCCAACCGGTGCGCGCAGCTGCCGATACTGCTTCTAAGCGCAAGTGCAGAGCGGGAAGTTCGCTGACCGAGAGAATGAGGAACGCTCACGCCACCTGTGACTTACGCGCCACTGGCACACTCGTCGGCGAACGAAAACGAAGGCAGCGGAACCAAGAGCGGAAGCGGGATATCGAGATGCAGTGCGGAGCAACCGCTCTACGACGCGCGACGGCCGGCGCAAAAAATATTTGGAGGACGCTCAAGATTCGCCTTTAGGAGTGGAACGAGATAGCACTCAAATACCCCTGACTGCTTTTCATGCTTCCCGGCAACTGCAGCTTATGTAAGCGTACCGTTTACCGGGAAACGCTGGCGGCGAACTCTATGCACGAAGACAAGCTTTCTGGCAGAAACGTGGCCTCTTGCGTGGGTCGATCTCCTGTTATTGTTTCGCAATTTTAATATGTAATTTCGAGAAGAGCTAACACAAAAGATATGCGCTGTCGGTGTTTTTTGCTTCATTACATTTGTTTTTGGGCTGCCGTTCTCAAAATTCCGAGGAATAACTTTGTAAAGAATGAAAGACGAGGTATGAGCAACTTCAGTGGTAGAAGAGTGGTTGGGTATGCATGGTTCCGAATTAGGTTCGAAATCATTTTTGCCGAAGCGTCGTTTGACAACGGAGGCGACACGCCGACGCCAGATTTTCTGCGACGCGGGCCCTTAACGCTCTCGCGTTAAAGTTCAAGTAGCCGAAGCAGCAGCCAGCAGCGTAGCCGTTCCAGTTCCCGACAGCGAGGAAACCAGACGCCACCTAAGAGAGTCGCCTTTGGGGACAAGCCTGGGCCCAAGCGAAAGCAACCCGTGCAAGAACGAGACCAGGTGAGGAAGCTTGCTGAAGAGGGTAAGCACCTAAATCAGTAATTGGCAGCTGCAAACGCAAAAATCAAGCGCTGGAGAACAGGCAGCCAGAAAAATGTGTCCCCGCGACACAGGCTGCTAGACAGATCGTGGCCTGCGTCTGTAGAGACAACAGTGACACCATCTAGGTCGAACACACCAGATGCCTGACGAGAAAGGCACAGGAGCGCGACGATAAACAAACTATCGCACAGGAGCGGCGATAGAGTAGACAAACTAGAGGCGGCCATCGCTCAACTGGCCCACACCCTCTCCGAGCGCATAAAATCTTCGACAGTCAGTTTGGCCAGTCTTCAACAAATGCTCACTCACGAGGTGGCCAAGATTAATGTTACACTCGATAGCAACCGTGCTTCCCAAGAGGGAACGCATACCCCGGTTCAGGAACAGTTCAGTACCGCCACCTCCAAGGTATACAGGGCCAAGGGCTTTAAGATGAGCTCAGCGTCCCCAGTCAGGGCAGAACCGCACAGTAAGAAAGAGAGCTGCGGCTGTTAAGAGTGTCCAGTGGAACTGCAGGTCCTTCACACGTAAGAGAGCAGCCGTGCAATTCGCATTAGCCAATTTCGACTCCGAAATTGACGTCGTGTCCCTTCAGGAGACGGGCATACAGGTTAAAGTTATAATATATGCCACCTTTAATGAAATCACCAATCCGGCCAGTACGCCCTTCACGGCCATTGCGGTGCAGCGCAATCTCACTGCTATGCAGATTGATCTCGTGGAGTAGAAAATTCCATACACCTTCATACAACTCCTTCCTAAAGGGAAACGGGACAGGTGTATTTACATTCCTGATGTTTACAGCACTCCATGGGACAAAAGTGTTAAAAATCGCCACCCTACTGAGGAAGGCCAGCAAGGCAGCTAGCACAGTACAATTTCTTGTTACCAGAGATTTCAAAGCCCCCCACACTGATGGGAGTATGAAAAGTGCAGTAAAAACTCATTGGCCTTCCACTCGGTGTAGAAGGGTGACCAGCGAAGCTGTGTATGTGGGCGCATTAATGGCGAACTGCACCTCCGCCGCGGGTCGGCCCGACATTACACTATCTTCGGTATCGGCCCTCGTATGGAGAGTTTTGTGTCTACTCACGGGCACAATCCTGCGGGAGCTAGCTCTTAACAGCTTCGCCGTAGAAGGGCAATGCCCTACTTTCCGCAGCCAACGTGCTGGAACTCCGTTGGATGCTGACCCAGACCGCCCCACCCTCATCGGCCATAGCGTGAGCCGAAACACTACACCCGATCTTTGTTTTGTAAGGAGTGCGAGCTAGGTCAGCTAACTCAACACAGAAGCCTGCCTGGGTAGTGACCATTACCTCATGTAGGCCCCTTAATGGGGAACTGCACCTACGCCGCGGGTCGACCCGGCATCCAATTTAACCAGAAATTAACCAGCTCTTCCCGGCGACCGTGACTGGATTTCGGCCTAAATTATCTACGCAGGACATCCTCTGGTAAATTCAAAAAGACATTCTCAGTCCGGCACCCATTCGTGCGACGAGAACCATACTCGGCCTTGTCATTCACAAAGCATTCGATAACGTTTCGCACAGGGCTGTGCTCGAAAACCTTTCTAGAATGAACGTTGGCAATAGGGCCTGTAGGTACGTCTCTACCTTTCTCAAGGGACGCACCGTTACTCTACATATGGGGGAGATCAAAAGCGACATCATGGAACTAGGAACACGGGGTACGCCACAAGGCGCCGGTGCTTTCTCCGTTTCTTTTCAACGTCACTATGAGATATCTATCCGCCCGTCTTCACACGACCCCCTACATCAAAAATTCAATATACGCAGACGATGTCACGGTCTGGACCTGCACTGGGTCGGACGGGGGAAATCACTAAATCGTTGCAGGCGGCGGCGGATATTATCGAAGAGCACGCACGCCGAAACGGCTTAACCTGCTCGCCGAAGAAGTCCGAGTTGCTCATCATTTGGAATAAAACTAAAACAGGCTCAGGCTCCGATATGCCTTCTCACATTCACGTACAAGTAGCCGTAAACCCGGTCTCGCCATTATACCCAAAATTTGGATACTCGGAATATGGATGCAACGGAACAGGCATAATAACGAAGTCATTAGTCGACTTCAGATGACAGCCAGGCAGCTAAATAACCCCCTCAGTAGGGTGTCGAGCAGGCGGCATGGTGTAAAAGAGAAAGAAGCACATCAACTAATACAGACCTTCTTATGGCTTTGGCATCTTATGGCTTTGTGGCTTTGGCAGGCCCGATTCTTGCACTGTATGTTTCTCAAGTCATCAATAAAGTATTATTATTATTATTATTATTATCAGCAGGATGGCTTACGTGTTCATACCTGCATCTTAGGAAAGCTGACCTGTGCAAGAACAGCCTCATCCGCACACTCTATAAACAGGCCCTTGGACTGCCAAAATGGACCAACAGCGATCCGCTGCTTTCTCTTGGCATTCACAATGCGGCAGAGGAAGTTATTGAAACACAGAAATGGTCACAGATGTCCAGACTATCCGGAACTGCCGCAGGACAGGAAATACTCTGCGCCCTAGGGTACAACCCCGTTTTTGACATACCACTTCGCTGCTGAATTCCTAATAGCATCCGCGCCAAAATTACCACTACCAATCTCCCCCTAAACATGGGAAAGGACAACACGGATCCACGTAAAGCCAGGGCAGGCGCTTTCTGGCGAGGCTTTAAAAACAAACCGGCCATCTAGGTGGACGCCGCTTGCGCGGGCAACGGCAGTTGCACAATCGCTGCCGTTGATGGCTGCGGTCGGACCATAAGTACCACCACGGTCAACACGTCCTCCATTTTGGAGGCGGAAGAGGCCGCAATTGCCACGGGCGCGTCCCTACCTGATGTTAAATTCGTTGTGTCCCACTCAAAACCGGCCATAAGAAGCTACTCTATTGGGGCAATCAGTCCCATTGCAGGCAGACTTCTCAAACCTCAGGACACTATCCATCTAATGTGGGTGCCAGCTCATGCCGGCAACCCGGGTAACGAAGCAGCTCACCTAGCCGCCAGAGCAGCAGGTAACCGGGAGGTAGGATCGCTCGACCCGGATGGCAGGCTTGAGCCCATCCTCATATATCACGGATTAACTCAGTTTTACAAGGATTCGCGCAGAGCATATCCGTTCCCGAGTACGACGCTCCACCGGGAGCAGGCCACGACTCTACGGTCATACGGGTACATACTCGATTCACGCTAAGCCCCAAGAGGTTGACTGAAATTTCCAAGCAAGACTTTAAACCTAACAGCAGGCACTGCGAAGCACTAACCGCAGACCAAGATCGCATACTTTGGGGGTGCCCATCCAACCCCTCCCCCAAGAATGATTCTTCGGCAAGCTCCCACTCTCAAGGCCTGGGAGCGTACGATAGAGACTGACGACCCAAAGTGCCAAGCCATGCTGGCAGAGTGCGCTAACCACGTCGCAGCCACGTGGTTTCCACGCTAGCTACTCTGCCAGGGTCTCGATAACTAATACGCCTGTAATAAAGTTTACTTCTCTCTCTCTCACTCTCTTGAGACCGAAATCACCGCACCGACTGGCAGTAGGCCAGTGCCGCAGCGCCTTCGCAGAGGGAAGGGCAGTATGGGAACGCTGGCATGATGAACGGCATACGAGCCAGCTGTGGCCGAAGAGGACGACGAACACGCGAGCAGTGGTACGAGCGCGTTCGTGCGGTTCTTTTTTCTTATTATTATATGGAACTACCCGGTTCTTGGCCAATTCCCCAGAGTTGGTATGTGCCACTAACGTCTAGGGTCTACAACTGCATCGACATCTACGCCGAGGGACGCCGACACTTAACCCAGGAACAGGCGCCTAACGCCCGGGATACATGGAGCGGAAAACCGGCGTCCAGGCGACGAAATACGCCCGGCGGCGCACACTCGCGCCTCGGCGTCCAAAAATTTGACTCCCTCCGGCTGCCCGGTCCGATCGGAAAACCGACGCCAGGCGATAATCACCGGCGGAAGTGGCGGGAGTGCCTCGCGCGCTCACCAGGCGTCGCGGCGATCGATCTCCCTCCGACTTCCGGCAGCTGGTTGGTTTTTGTGCATTTTTGGTTTTCCATCGGAGCGTCCGTCGCTCGGCCGCGCTGAAGCGACGGAGTGTGGGCGTTTGGGCTAGTTTGGCCGCGCACTTTCGGAATCTCTGCGCGTGAAAGGGACGCCGTTGATCATTACAGCCGAATATTGAATGTTTAAGAGTACAAATCTTTGTAAACTTATTTTTCGTCTGCGAACTTAAGTGACGTGCTCACGAAACAGATAATAATTATAAGTGCGGGGCAGTTTTCTTACCAACCCGATCGAAGGTTCCATGGCACAAGATAGTGTGTGCATTGTACGACTTTCTTATTATTGTCTTTCTTGTGTGTGTGGTGCCGCCCATATGGGTTCGGGTATAGGAGACGAAACGGTGTTTCGCTCGCGGCGCCCGAAGCTGTCTTTCTTTTTTTTTTCCCGCTGTCGGCATGCGTGCTCGCAAAGCTTGGTTTTGTGCTTCTTCCATGTGAAACCACCCCTGCTCTACAACAACCATAAATCCCTTCTCCTCGAGTGCCTTGAGGGAAAAGAGCGACGACAGATTACAGCTAGAAGCCGACCATGCCTGGTCTTGTAGCTGTTTTCATCTGTGTGGGCCCAGGCGGCGCACGGAATGCCTAGGGCATCGAAAAGAGAGCCGCTGAGAGGCCAGTTATGATTGGGGGTTCAATCCCATCGCTCGTGATCCGTTGTCAAGATTGGAGTCGGGCATGAATTAGAAGGTAGCTGGCCCATGCCGTCGTCCAACTTATCCACGCTGAGGACGTTGATGAAGGGAAGGACTGCTTCTCATAGAGAACGAGGAATATGGGTTTATTTACAGTATTTATATCAGTCTAACATGACTGTTTGAGAAAGTACATCAGTCTAACATGACTGCTTGAGAGAGAGTGTCCTGAGCAGCCGCACAACAGCGGTTTTTAAACACTCGGTCCTCTCCCGATACCCAGGTGACGGAAACGGCCGTCTAAGCACCGTAGGGGAGAACGATCGCACCGTAGGGGCATTTATTCCCCGAACTGCAGCGCCCCCGCCGGCCGCCCATTGTCTGGCGTCTTGGTCGGCGCGTGGGACGGGGTGTCAGTTGAAGTTCCCGCGGCTCAGTAACAATAGTTGGTCCGCCAAGCCCGTTTGGTTACAATGGCGACTTCGTCCAACTCGGCTCCAACGACGGAGAGTCGAGGACGCACGTATTGTTGTTCACACACAGTCGACTTAGTCACGCCGTGGCTAGAGGTGTGCGGCGACGGTCCCGGAATGTTGCTGCCATAGTCGCAACTGGGTAGCAAAACTTGCACTGCAGCTGGCCGTTCTTAACAGCGCCTCCATGGCCCGGAAAATCTCGACTGTCTAGCGCTGACAACCGCTGGGCAGGAAGAGAACGGCTGGTGGCCAGGGGGTGATGCCTTGGCTCGCAGCGACCACTGGTGTATTCATGTCACCGCCCCAAAACATCCAACAAGGACAGGCAACTGCAAAATGAACCCCACAACACGGCTCTGCGCCGAGATGACGTACCTTGGCTCTCACTTTAGACCCGCTAGGCTTTAAAAAAAGAAACATATGTGCAGAAACAAAAAAATGCTGCATTTCGCTATGCCAATTTCTGAAGCAATTTCGTGCTGACAAATTCAGCAATCATGGAGGGAATCCTGCTAAATGAGAGGGGATATTCTTGGCTTAACAAAATTAACACTAGTAACCATAAAATTTAGGCGGGACCCTCAAACGCAGAATTCAAATTAGTCTGCTCAAACCATCCGCATTGCTATGCAACTTTCCCTTCTTATATCTAAAGGAGAATTTGTACTTTTGGAGTGTGAGACTCCATCGGAGCAAGCGGCCATTTTTGTGTGACATTTGATTTAGCCACGTCAGAGGACAGTGGTCGGTCTCGAAGATGAACTTCGCTCCGTACAAGTAACGTGACAACTTCTGGGCGGCCCAAACTAAACAAGCGCATTCCTTCTCTGAAGCGCTGTAGGCTTGTTCTCTTACATTTAGTTTACGGCTGGCATAGAGGATAGGATGCTCCTCGTTATCGTCGCCGACCTGACTAAGTACCACGCCCATACCTCTGTCGCTTGCGTCGCATTGAACTATGAATGCCTTTGTGTAGTCTGGCGCGCGAAGCACATGACGAGAAACCAATAGCATTTTCAAACTTTGGAAAGCGTTCTCTTTGTCCTTATACCAGTGTACGCTACTTGGTGCTTCCTTTCGTAGGGCGTCTGTTAATGGACTTGTCTTTTGCGAGTAATTCGGAATGTACCGTAGATAGTACCCCAAAAGTCCCAAAAATGAACGAAGGTCTGTTTTCGTGCGCGGCTGAGAAAATTGTCCAATCGTAGCTATTTTCAGCTCGGCCGGCCGTCTCGTGCCCTGGCCGACAACATGGCCCAGATAAGTAACCTGTGAACAACCAAATCTACACTTTTCCGCTTTCATCGTTAAGCCGGATTCCCTCAACCGTGAGAACACTGTTGCGTTTGTAGGCGATCCCACCGTTAGCAACCTGTTTGTTGCGCTTCCGGGGGGCGATCCTACCGCTAGCAACAGTTTGTTGCATTGTAGGCGATCCCACCGTTAGCAACCAGTTTCTTGCGTACTCCAAGGTAGCGTACCGTACTGCTGCCGAGAAGTAGCGACGCCTGCCTTTCGAAGCTCGACCGACATTACTTATTGGGTAGCGTAGCGTTGTCGGCGGGCTGCAGGCATCCAGTAGACCATGGCGACCGAGCAAGGGCGAGACGAGTTGCTAGTGCGAAACTTGCACTGTTTATTCAAAGGTAGTTGAAAGAAAATAAAAAGAGCATGAAGTATCAAGTATGAAGTATGAAGTATATCAAAAGTACATTTCGGAGCCCCTTAAATAGGCTCTCTACAATCGTGTGGGCGGGATCTTGCTTCCTTCGATGACACGTGACAGGCACAGAGAGAGGGCCCCTCCTCCTGCAATACCGAGCACGGGAAGGAGAAGTCGATCCTCTTTTCGACGAATCCGAGGAGAAGGTCGGGTGAATGACCTCTTCGGCGCCGTGGGGTCCGACCAAGTAGAAGGTAAAGGGATGACGTATGGCCCTTGGCGTCCGACCAAGTAGAAGGTAAGGGGATGACGTATCGCCCTTGGCGTCCGACCAAGTAGAAGGTAAGGGGATGACGTACGGCCCTCGGCGTCCGACCATACCTAACAGCATCTCCGGCGGGGGAGGAAGATCTCGACGTGTAGGGGCCAGCAGCCGCTGTACGAGGGATCGGCGTTTCGCAATCAGAATTCCCCGTAGAGGTCACGAACCCTTAGTTCGTAGCAGGTAGATTCCTGGGAGTGGTCATTCGTCCTTGTGGCGCTCTTGTGACTTTTCTCCCTGGTCCGGTCCGGTGAAATTGGTCTTGCAAGCAGGTCTCCGTCTCCTGCGTGGGCAAGCAACCACCCCAGAACAGTGCCGGACCCACAACCACAAAGCAGCGAGCACAAGGCCACTCTCCCCCAAGACACACCCGGCTTTTAACAAAAAAGAAAACCCGCTACACCTTTCCCATTTCCTACGCGCGTCCTCCCCCCTCAACACCAAAACCAGCCATTTCTTGAAAGCGTTAAGACGTGGTTATTAAAATCAGCTAACAATCGGCTTCACTTCGGAAAAACATATGAACGAACGAAAAAAATGCCACGGAAACCCGGATAAGCATGAGGCTTTCGATACTCTAGGGGCAATGACTTAAACCGTCGGCATTGCCATTAAGCTTACCCTTCTTGAACCAGCGATATAGCAAGCTGGCTTCTGCACCGCCCAAACTACACGAACCGCATGTTTTCAACCTATCGCAGTGGCGTACTTATCGCACGTATTGGTGCCACTGAACAGTCTGGCCATCTTCACAAGTACGTAATCACCAGCGCGCTAGCCTTGTGGTCACTATTCAGAACGCGCACTTGCGTCGTAGGCAAACTTTTCATTACGCCTACTCACGTTTCTTCCTTTAGTCCCTACAGGACACGTAGCTTAAACGAGCAACTAAACTTGCGTAACTTACGCACTCCGCAGAACCCTTAAAAAATTACCTCTGCTAATAACTCGTTCTACGCACGCTCACTAAAGAAGTCAGAATGCGGCTGCCCTCAGCACACACGAGCAACCCAGTCATAATTCTGCTTCCTTCCGTCCACACAGGACACGCGCTAATGGAACTAAGAACGCTTCTCGGTGCACATCATGCACCCACTGAAAACTTACGCGGTTAACCTTAGACAATAAAAACGCATAAAAAGACGAAGGTTAACTAAAACACACACGCGTTACCATAGGCCTCTCAACGATAACCTTGACACTCAGGTTATTTACACACAAAAAATGAAAGCCTATCTACTTATTAATGAACACCTCGCGATACTACATGTTTACAAAAAAAATGGCTGTGGCTTAGCTAAGGTTAAGCCCAGGATGCGAAGCATACTAGCCTTTATTTTAGTTTTTGAACCACTGTTTAGCCTGGTGAACTGCTGTTGCTTGGCTATATTTGGTTCGGCTAGACGAAGAAACAACTCATGCGTTACTCTGCTTCGCCTTCAAGAGTGGAACGCGACAGCGTTCCCGTCGACCCGCCAAGGGGTGTAAGACAATGGGCTACGGCGCAGCGACTACGCGCCCCGCATTGGACGCGGTGAGCGTCGAGCAATGCAGCGTTCGGCGCGGCAACGAAATGTGCGCCTGAGCAAGCGACGCACGCCTGAGCCTTAGAAACAGCTCGTTTCTAAGGTAACACCGCATTCACTAGAGGCGCTTTTGTACCGCTTTGAAGCATCGTACTCGTGGCTCAGTGGTAGCGTCTTCGTCTCACACTCCGGAGACCCTGGTTCGATTCCCACCCAGCCCATCTTGCAAGAGTTGAGCCAAAGCCACCTAGAAGATCAGTCTCTGTAGCACGCCGCAACCTTCGCTTCTCATTCCAACGAGCAGCTCTGTCTCCAGGAGGCATCCCACCTCGTGAGTGTCTAGCAGAGGCAAGCGCAGCTGCTTATATACCGCCGCGACGCCGCGAGCGACGGCGCGAGTTGGAGCCCCGTTTCTCCTCTGTCGTGACGTCACGGTGTCATGTGGTATTGAAGGCGACACCGCCGCGCCTGAGGAGCTGGGTTGAGCTCTCGTAATATGCTTCGCATAAAACCGCGTCTTTCAAATCTCGAGCTGCTCTAACAAAACACAAACAGAGCTCATACCTTACATATTGAAAGAAACTCTAGTCTGAAATCGCGAAAACTTCCAAATGTTCAAAAATAAAACAAAACACCTCATTTCTACGGAAGCTCCCTTGGTCTCCCGTTTCAAACCTTTTTGACTGACTCATACTTTGAGCCGTACTCGAGGGGGTCGCGGACCGAAAGTCACTCTGTTTATATACTTTAGGAATTGGTATATGAAGATGCAAGGTTGTGCAGAACTCACATCTGCCTTTTCATTCTTTGTCTTTGATATTGCAAATGTCTGCGCATAATACACTGAAATTTTGGGAATTTCTTCACGCATATAAGTTACAGCTATGGCGGTACGTCCGTTCTGCTGCAGTTCTGAGTCGCTGATATTCATAGTGTATTCTCTTAGGATCGGAACTTTCTCTCTACATGTGTTCGTGTTGTCATGACAGCTTGACAGGAAACTCCAAACACTTACATTGTCAGCCTTCATTTTGTTACTCAGAAATATGAGGCTTTTCAATTGGTAATTTAGCGCACCATCTACTCATCACTTCCGGAGTAGAGGATGACTCATTTAAAGGGACACTGAAGCGAAACAATAAATCAGTTTAGACTAATGAAGAATTGTCTGAGAACCATGCAGGCAGTCATTTCAAAAAAATTGTTTGGTTATTAGATGAGAAAATGAAGGTCCAAGTATCAGTATTTGAATTCCGCGCCAAAACCCCAGCGCTGGTACGTCAGCGTGACGTCAGGGAATCCAAAGTATGTTTTCCCATTTGGGCCGCGTTGGCTGAGTAAGGGTTCTCGACACTTGCCATGTTTAATATTTGTTTCCTTAAGAACACAATGTAGTCAATTTGTAGCGCTATCTATA
This sequence comes from Dermacentor albipictus, assembly GCF_038994185.2. NCBI lineage: Eukaryota > Metazoa > Arthropoda > Arachnida > Ixodida > Ixodidae > Dermacentor > Dermacentor albipictus. Next base: position 214,501,417 of record NC_091821.1, on the reverse strand, counting down.
ATTAGTAGGCCCTAGAAAATGCCATCAGAATTCAAGACGTCAAAGCCACCAGGTGCGTGAACTTAAGTAGGCGTCGCCACCCGTAATTCGTTCTTGCGCTTTTTCTGGCTTACCAAACGTCTTATCGTTGTAAGAGTGGTGTTTTTGATGTTGTAGAAAGGTAATTTACTGACGCAGATCAAGAAAGCATTTTTCACTTTAGTGTCCCTTTAAGTGGTAAAATGATTGTTTCCCCGTGTTTATACTTCTGTTATACACACTGCACCACCGACAAAATCCAGGGAAGGGAGGTGATGTCAATACAACTTTAATATTAACAGCGACGCACAATTGCCGCAGAGTTATTTAAAATGGTCAAGTTGCATTTTTCAGCCACACCAGCAAACTTTTCGTGGGAATCACAAAGGTTAACGCCTAAAATAGATGGCTACGTTAGAATCTTCACATATAATTAATTTTCCGTTGACTATGTATTACAGTTTACAGATATTATCCATTGAAACTCGACTAGGTGCTTCAAAATACACAAATAAAAGCTTAGATGGCTTAGCAAAACATGTTTTACAACTTACTGTTTCTGATACGCCAGTGTCAGTCGACTGCACTTGGTAGGAAAGCAAAGTACTGCTGACACATAGCATTGGTGTACTGAGGCCGGCTGGATGCGATAATATATAAAGCACGTGGCTTGAATTGGCGGTGGTCGTCACTTGCTAGAGCCTCCTGAATATAAAGCACAAGCAAATTGTACTGCGCAATTAGTCGTCGTAATTCAGCACCTTTTGTCCATAAGCTCGTGCATTGGTGGGTCCGAAGAGTGGTGTATTGGTGTATTTTCATAACAGTTATTCATAACTCTTCGTCACGGATGAGACAACAGACGTTGAAATCGCAGTAGGCCAATGAACAGTGGTGGTGGTGGTGGTAACAACTTTATTGACAATCCGGCAAATTCGTGGTCTGGGCCTAGGTCACCACCGTGGAGGTCCGGAGATCCTGTCTCCTCGCCACCTCACGGGCTTGCTGGATGGCCCATAGTTGATTTTGGATGTTTGAGCTGCGCAACGCGGCCGTTCATCGCGCCGCAGCTTCACCTACGGAAACTGCATTTTCTCTGCATATAACCTCACATTCCCAGAGAATGTGTCTAAGAGATGCGTGAGCCCTGCCGCATAGTTTGCAATTATCGTCTGAGTAGATGCCTGGATATATCCTCCTGAGATGGAAGGGATTGGGGAAGGTCTTGGTTTCCAATGAACAGAAGGTACTTCATTTATGTTGGAGTGTTTGCTCCTGGAAGCGCAGACAATTGCTTGTAGGACTGCTAAAAGCTTGGCTAGAACAAGTATCAACGAGTCTAAGGCATTTTCTATTGGAAATTCTGGAGGTGATCGTTTATGAAGGCGCAGAGTTGGCTACATAAATCTTTATGTAGGCTGAAAACGAACCTACGTGGTTGCCGTTAGAATTTCCGCCCTTCGTTTGTTGCAGTTTTTTGCAACACGACCGACCCTTTAACAGTTGTACTAGTGAAAATCTGGACCAACATATTCTTGCATGGTGTGGGTAGTAAAGCACAGATAAGTCCGAACTGGACGGTAATCCATTAAATGCAAAATTACCAATTGCAGCGGGCATGATTCAAACGCTCTATCTCCTTCCCGATGATGTCTATGCTGCCGACAAACTAACACACCTGTATCCTCACTCATGAACAACTCACGCAGCTGACTATTGTGTATAGGGGAACATTGCGTATTTTCCCAGCATTCCGGCATGACTCTGGAATGAAGGGCTTGACTCTGAGGCCAGCCATAATGTAAGAGCATACTCTTTGCGAACACCAGAAAAACGACTGCAAAACTTCCTTGTCTCTTCACCTGGAAATTTCAGACTTTCTCTTTAGCAGCTGGCGCAATTTCGGGACACTCTCGGTTTGGATTTACTGTCTAAAGAATGTCTGTCTTCCTCTGTGTGACCAAACACCATTGGGATTACCTCTGCTCTCTTCTTTTTGTATGTCATATACTTGAATGATACGCCTTATCACGCATTGTTATAGTCATAACATGCAAATGTTACATTTTAATAACCATTTCGGCTGTTATGATGTTACCATAAATTCAAAATAATGCTACCGCTAACTATCCTAAAACTGCTACTTTTAGTTTTGGCAGAGCGTAGTGTTCCCATGACGTGAGCTCATAGCTAAGTGCAAAGCGGAAGAGAGGAGGAAAATTTAAATTTTTAACGTTATGTATAGTGGCATAAATTCCAATGATTGCTCTGCTTGGGCGGCACGTTTCGTTAATTCAAGCACGAAAGCAACGTCAAGCAATAAAAAGCACGAACGCAAGAGTACCACTGTGTGTCCACTTCTTATGGCACTCCTTCACTCCGTCGATTTTTGCTGCTTCTCCCGTGATTAACTTTTAACTACTCGCCCAGTTCCCGGTTCCCTTGAGCGGCGGGTACGACGCATGCTTTGGCCTTGCGTAGTTCAGATGACTGAGACGACTTCATCACAGAGAAACGTGCTAAAACATCAGCAGTCGGTATGTAAATATTTTCATTCCTCCTACTCCATCCCCTCTCTATGTGTCTCCCCCCTCCCTTCCCCGTCAACCCCACTGCTGACCACCGTTCCGGTGTCAGGAGATGTAGCTAGACAATTACGGTGCGATCAGCAGCAACTTCCTTACCTTCGTTTTCTTAATGTTATGCAAAAACAAACAATCAATTACTACTACAAGCTGTCTCGGTGTTCGCCGGGAAGATAAATTTGAACCGCCACTGTTACGACGAATAAGAAGCAGAAATGCTTAATTAAAGGCCTTTGCAACCACGCGTCGTAATTCCAAATTAAAAGTGCCACCTGGTCATTACCTTCTGTGTTTGAGTCACGGTTAGTTGCACGTGATTTTGAGAGTAAACCCCGTCCAAAGAAGAGCAATTAGAACAAAGTCCAACGTTACGCGCGATGTAACACCGTAAACACTATGGCAGGGAGCACCCAAATTCACATTCAAGTGGTTACAGCAGCTTAGCTGTATAGGCCGCCAGTTTTCTTTTCTGTTAGCAGCATCTTCGCATTTCGGCACAAAACACACTGTGACACAAACCACCAGTTTGCGCCTTCCTTCTATTCGGTCATTGTGCGAACTATCAATCGATAGTCGGTGTATGCGTTGTCCTTCTCGTTCTTTTGATCATGTTTTGCGCTCCTGCTTTCAGCACCATGACTAATCTCCAGAGGCAGAAGCCTCAAGCCTTTTACTCTCAAGGCGTTGTAGCTGCGTCCGTGCGGTTGGGCTCCTTTAGAGGGACATGCACATCAGTCACCGACAAAGCATCTGACGACTTCGGAGCCAGTGACGACACTTCATATATGTAGTGCAGGACGTCGGGACTGTACTCCGGCCGAGGGGAAGGCTTAACGGCCCCAGGCGCGAAGCGCCGCAGAAGCGAGCGGCAACCTCTTTCAATGAGGGACTATCAAAGACTAATTTGGAACAGGGAGAGGGAAAAGGATTACCGTAAGTGTGCCACATGGCTTACCTGATGTGCGTTTACAACAAAGCCACACGATTTCAATAGCATAAATGGAAACGAAACCAAACCACAGCATATTATTATTATTGATGTTGCTGTTGTTGTTGTTGTTGTTGCCGTCGTCGTCGTCGTCGTCATTGTTGTTGTTGTCGTTGTCGTTGTCGTCGTCGTCGTCGTTGTTGTTGTTGTTGTTGTTGTTGTTGTTGTTGTTGTTGTTGTTGTTGTTGTTGTTGTTGTTGTTGTTGTTGTTGTTGTTGTTGTTGTTGTTGTTGTTGTTGTTGTTGTTGTTTCATTTGATCTGAAAACATCTATTTACTTGACAGGAAAGGGTAAGTGATCAGCAGGCTAGCAACTGCCACCGGAAGGGGCACAACGCCTGCCTACTCTTCAGAAATGAGACAGAAACATAGAAATGGAAGATAGGAAGAAAGGTAGGAATGAGGAAAGAAAGAGCAACAAGGCAAATCTCAAAGAATGAAGCTTAACACACACAGTACAGGGGCGTTATAACGTAAAACTACTCCAAACTTTTCTATTCCAGTTCTGTAATCATCCCTCCGCGATTGGTCAAAAACTTTTTTGGACCACCTCAACTTCACCTGTCTGTCACGCGACGTCACGAAAACCGCGGTAGCTCCCCATCTTATATGATGTGTAGACACTGATTATGCATGATTTGACTAAACAAAAGAAAAGTAGTTATTTCTGATTTGACGCTTTTTTGCCATTAGCCTTCGGCTATTCGTCAAAAGTTTTCGGGCTGCACCCACTTCCCCCGCCTGTCACGCTACGTCACGAAACCGCGAAAACTCCCCGCGTCAAAGTGACGTGTACGCGTTAAAGATGTTTTAATATGCCGAACAAAACTGAATTTTCTTCTGAATAGCCGCAGGCTGCCCGGTTTCGAAAGGAATATAGGATGGCTGCCGCCGATCGCTCAGGCGCTGGCTACTCGCATCTGCCGGAGAGCATGGGTTTATTTGTGTATAATAAAACTTTTTTGCGTGAACGTGTAACGTTTGCGAGCACTTTCGGCACGTTTACGACCTCGTTCTGCCAACTTTTCTTTGCTGAGGATCCGTTTTAGAGTCATTCTTAGGCTTCTGTTGCATTCCACTGCGATTTTCGACCAGCCACCGCAAGCTAAGTCAGGGAAAGCAGACCAATGGCAGACGCTGGCACCACCCTCTTCATCCGGTTATCGATTTTCAGTGCAGTGGCTCGGCCCCATCGAATCCCTCGCCACTTGAGCGTGCTCCTCGCCTCTTGTCAATTAGATACGACAATTAGATCAGACAAGCCGCTCAGTGTAGGCAATGTTATTCGTTTTCCAAGCAAACAAAAGTGACCTTATATGAACGAGCAGAGCGTTTGATTGGTCTGTTCAGACAACATTGCGAGTCACTGCCCGATGCTTACGTCGGCGATTACGCAAATTTGACGTCAGGAGATTGGAATAAAAATATATTGGAATAATTTTACGCTATAGGGCTCCTCGTCACGCTACTAAATATTGTTAAAATAGAAAAAATAGTGTCTGGGGTTTCTTCATTTGAAAAACAGAAATATGTTACACACATGAACTTAAGACGATCGTCTTATCGTCTTAAGTCGATCGTCTCATCGTCTTGAATTTCCATCTCCCGCATTCCCCGTCTTTTCCACACATGAACTTAAGTTATACTTCTAGAAAAGTAAGGACAGTGCGATGAGCCTAATCGCGTCGAGACGCGCAACCACTGGGGTACAAACATTCGTCGAGTGTCGTACACCGCAGACCAAGGAGATGATAGTCTCTCACTAGCAACGTGGCGCTGCGCAATGAAAGCGGGACACTCCAGTATCAGGTGCTGAAGTGTCTCGCACCAACGGCAAGACGCAGACGATGGACTGGCTGCACGTCCTTGTAGGTATGAACGTTCGCACGCGTTCACACTGCAAATCATTAGCTTGAGTAGTAGTGTTCTAGCGCTACGAGGCTAGGCTCGACCGCGAACATGGGGCGGGAATGTTCCATTTGCGACGCGTTGGTCTGGATGCTGCTTGAGTAGGTGGCGACGAATCGGCAGACGAGCGTCATCAAGCTTGCACAAAACTCCAGGGTAGACACAGTCGTTATGAGGGCTAGTTGAAGCCAGCCGATCAGCATCTTCGTTTCCGGCAATCCCTACCTGTGAAAGTATCCATTTGGCAACAAGAGATACCCCACGTGGTGCAATTTTGTTGGCAGAGTCAGTAATGCTGCGCACAACTGGACAATCAATCTGACTGACTGCGTTGCAATCTGCTAAGGGCAGCGCGGGAGTCCGTAAATACGGCAATCTTCCATGCGGTTAACTCCTGTTGCACGTATTTCAATGCTACATTAATCGCTGCTTGCTCCGCAGTTGTTGACGAGGCTGGATGGAGTATATGAAATATCCGTCGTGCTTGAGTGGAAGGGCAGAAAAAAGCTGCCGAAGCTCATTGACCATCGCTGAGTACAGATGCACCTGTGAATACTTGAAGGTAATCTAGAAATCTTTCGACCATGTGTGACTGAGCCAATTGGAATATTGCCGAAACAGGCATATCAGAATTTTTTTTTTTATTACAGGGGTTGTGATATAGATGGGAAATACGGGTTTGGTTATATCTTTCGGAGGCGGAGGCGTAACTGAAGCAGCATGTTCAATTTTTGGTGTCTTACCAGTCGCTATATGCACAATGCCGCCGTAAGATTCTTGCATATTTTGGGAGTGCGGAGAGCCTTCAGGATGGGCCGTACACTACCAAAACCAATTCCAGTATGCAGCTAACTACATACCGCTTCCCAGCTTTTTCGACGAAGCTATTTTGTAAGCCGCTGTATGGCTGCATCAATGTGGTTATAGAGAGTCCAATCGGTGCATCGCTTAGAGCGCTGTGCCCACCTATAAGCACGGCGCCGACAAATGCGGAGCCGCAAAGCTTAAGATCGTAGTTTGATTTGCCGATACTCCGTCTTCGTTGTACTGTAGCTTGTCGTAAACCCCTACTCATCAGTTTGAACAGACTGTCGTGAGATGGTTCCCAGAACTTGTCCCAGTTTGTCACTGTATAGATGGCAGTCTGGCAGCCCGCAGTGTGTGTAGGTGTTAACTAAATGGGTAGGTGATCTGAGCCCCACGTGTCAGCTGCGCATGACCAGGCTAAGCGCACTTCTCTCGTTGATATCGCAAGGCCTATAGTGGAATGCTCCTTTCCTCTACTGATAGATGTCGGTGAACTGTCATTCAGTATTTTGAAATCATTCTTGATAATAAGCTCCTTAATCTCTGTCCCACGACTGTTTTGGGTACGGGAAGGCCATCGCGGATGGTGGGCATTAAAATTTCCACATAACACAAATGATGCACCACGCCGAGAAACTAAGCACTCAAGTAGTGACATATTTGAAGAACGTGTAGGCCGGTTGTATATACTTGTCACGGTCGTAGTCACATGCCTGAAATTCACGGTAACACCTGTACACTCAGATTCATCATCACAGATGGCGTCTGTGTCAAGAACCATGAAATCCAAACCAGCGCATACGTATACTGATCATTTTGAAATATTGCACGTATGAGCCGCGTTGACACACTGGAAAGAGCCACAGGCTGGTTCCGCGCAACGATTGTTACTGTGGACACTCACAAAGCCTGGCCGTCGATATTCGTCTTTCCTTGCGTTAGTTTCCTGAAACGCTATAACATCTGGTGAAGTCTTCATAGCGATGAGTCGAAGAACTAGATCAGTGTGCCGCAGTCGCAGCGACCTGACATTCCATTGCAAGTTTGATTGACAAGTTGCACATCATCGTTGGCTGGGACCGATTTGGGGGCTGTATTTGGAATGTGCTTCACTGTATTCCCAGTCTTTGTTGAGACTTGTTCCGATGGCAGCACTAGCCACGATGAGTCTGACAGCATGTCCACCCCCCTCCTTTTCGATGTGTTGTCTTTATAATTTTTGAACGCGCTGTTTTTTGCTTAGTGGGGGCATTTCCAGTCGCTGGACCAGCTCTGCGGCGACGCGAGCTTTCATCTCCTGCTGCCTTCTTTTTGGCTTTCTACTTTAGTGCCTTTAGTTCAGCCTGCAATGAGAGACATACTTTATTCGTTGCCGAATGTTCGACATTACAGTTAGGGCACCGATAAATCTGTCTTTCACTCCCACCGCATTTGGCACAGACACGTCCAGATGTCTAGTGCAATAGCCCTGAACGTGACTAATCTTAAGACATTTATGATATTGTAAGGGCCTTGGCACGAAAGGCCGAAGAGGACAGCACGCAGGTTCAACCTTTATATGACTAGGCAGCTTTCCACAGGAAACAGTATCTTCATACAGTTTGGTGAGCTCAGCCTTCGAACGCTAATTATTTTGCATGGTGGCGTGCAGATGATCGTGCTCCTAAAAACGACGTCTTTAAGTTCCAAGTCAATATCAGATACGACACCAGCTGCTATATATGCGCACCTTTGGGTATGTAAGACTGCGTGTGGACACCACATATTTTAGACAAACCAAGCAGAGTTTGCACCATTGTATCATCTTTTGTGTCAACGGCAATGAAATTTTTCCAAGGATTCAAGCGAAATTTTCGGATTAGTCCAGAGGCAAGTTTTGAGAAAAAATTGTTAAGTTTCTGTCAGGAGATAGCAATCAGGCTTACCATCGCTACTGTCGTAATCACAATGCTGCTGTATATGATAGTTGCTTCACCTGAGGACGACGCCGCAGACGTCCTTCTTGAACGGTGGTGCTTGGCAGGTATTAAGGCATCTGAGTCTTCTGATTTTGAGCCAGAAAGCTCAGAATCAGCAGCGTCTGATTCTACTGAACAATTGAGCCACTTTCGAGCCGCGTGAATTCTGTGATGGCCTCCAGACGAGTCCAAGACCATATCTTCCATGGCGTGCTTTGCGGAGAGGATCTCCAAGCAGAGTAGGAGTCTTCAATGTTAAGCAAAAACGTCTTTGCCCGTTACTGATGCACGAAAAAGTACATAATTAGATAAAAACTTTAGCACCAGAAAAAACCACCAGCCGAGAACGAATCTTCACCGTAAACAACATATCACCTCACCCTTAAAAGGAACGTATGGGTGATGGCAATCCATAATGTCGCCACGGCGGCCGCATTTCGATGGGGGCGAAATGCGAAAACACCCGTGTGCTTAGATTTAGGTGCACGTTAAAGAACCCCAGGTGGTCAAAATTTCCGGAGTCCTCCACTACGGCGTGCCTCATAATCAGAAAGTGGTTTTGGCACGTAAAACCCCAAATATTATTATTAATCCATAATGTCATTATGCAAATGTTAAGTGCAGCAGAAATGCACACGCTGTGATGTGTAATGGGTATCATTATACAATAGAAAGTAAAAGGTACTTTTTTTGACGCACACTCATTGAACAAGTAACTTAAAGCATGAAAGAAAAATACTGAATTAGTATGTGCAAGACAATAGTAGAGGTATCATACTGGGGACAAAACTGTACAGAGCTTATTTATCCGCATAGTCTTTCAGCCATTTTTGAGGTAGCTTATTTCGAGCAGACTTATGAAAAATTCTTCCTGGTTGCGATTCTGTTCTAAGTTACTTTTCGGAAGTGGCAGGCAAACTTCAGAAGCGACAGAAGTGACAGCGATAGTTACCCTGCCCGAGGCATTGCGCTTTAAGGACAACAGAGGAAAGACTAAAATTAACCTGCAATGAGCAGTAAAAGACAGCTAATTATTGGTGGCACAAGGGCAGAGAACACACAGAATGAAAATACATAAGTTCTGATAGAGCAATAAATTTGGGTCAGGTTCGATGGTTTGTGTTGGTCTCAAGAGCCGATTATAAGCGTGGAAGATAGAAATTAAGAAAGGTGCAGTGGCATCAGTATCAGCAGCTACTCCGTTTCAGAAAGTGTGCCCATAACAGCCATCCATGCATCCATCCATGCATCCACAATACATACATACATACATACATACATACATACATACATACATACATACATACATACATACATACATACATACATACATACATACATACATACATACATACATACATACATACATACATACATACATACATACATACATACATACATACATACATACATACATACATACATACATACATACATACATACATACATACATACATACATACATACATACATACATACATACATACATACATACATACATACATACATACATACATACATACATACATACATACATACATACATACATACATACATACATACATACATACATACATACATACATACATACATACATACATACATACATACATTTTGGTACCGCTGTCGACGCAAGAGTCCTTAGGCGCATTGCCTATGCGATATTCATAACGAAAGCGGGCAGTTTCACCAAGGGCAGAGTTGAGGTGCAGTGGTCTCTTTTGGCGAGCGGACTTGTTTCGCAGAACGCGTGTCGCCAAAGTAATGAATCGAACGATGGGGACAGAATTCTCCTCTGCCTCGCGTCGCGCTTGCGTGAGCACCGGATACGGTCCAGTTAACAGCCTCGTTCTTCTACCGCATGACGCGCTTATCGTATGCCCTCACCACAAGGCATGGGCATCCCCTTAAATGAGCAATGATATGACATTTTTCTTTTCTTTATGTTCTTTTTTTTGTATGTGTGTCTGTGTGCTTGCTATATGAAGGTCCTCGACCTGGAAACCCTAGAGAAAAAATAATGCAAGCCTCAGAACGGCCTGTATTATTTACTATTATAGCTTTTCTAAAAACCAGTTTCTATTTCGTTTCCCATGTGTCTTGACATGGTGGGGAAAAACGTGGCCACCTGGGAGCAGAAGAGCGTGACTTTTTGTCACTCACTCACTCAGTCCTTCGCCTTGTTATGCACTCTTCGACGTAATAAGTTTGTGAGTGCTCACGCTTACATTAACAATATCGCGTTTTTTTTTGCCTCGGTTACTGACATTCACTCTCTTTTCCAAATTTTTCAGTGATACCTATGCTATGTACAACGATAAAGTAGTCGCAGAGTAATGTTCTTGAAATACTGCAATAAATTATACGAATGGAGGTGTCATCTTATCCCAGCTTATTGGGTACGGACAGTATTTATTTGAACGTTTTATATTGATAATTAGGACAGGGACGCGGCATAGACCTGTGTTGACTGTCTTTTCTTAGGTAGTACTGAGAGTTCTCATGAATTGAACGTTGCTTAGAAATAATAATAATCTATGCATTCTTGATTGTGATTTATACAGCTGGGGAAGGCGGAGAAACTGCAACAAAATAGCTATTTTTATCATGCGATACGTTAAAGGTAGAGGAGAATGAGGCGCCTGTACAAGAGAGAGAAAGAAAAGAGTTGAAGGGCCGAAAGGTTAACTTGATTAATTGTCCGGTTAGCTACTCTGCACGGCGGGATGGGGTAATGGCTGAAAAGGTGAACAGAAAAAAACAGAGGATATGAAGATCTCTCCGGACAAACATGGTGAATGGAACTTACAGTGACTGCAGTTTTTTTTTTTTCATCAGTTCTGATGCTTTTTTTTTTAACCAGCGCTTTTAGAGCGCCTTGGGTTGACGTAACCTGTGACGCTTCCGGAAAATTCGTTCATTCACTTTAAGCGTATTATATTACTGAATGAAGAACTTTGCAATATTTCCGCCTAATATTCTGTTCTTTATAGGCGAGTGTCTCTCTTAAACACAAAGATGAGATTCACTTGTCCAAGAAACTTTCTCGCGAAATCCAGGATGAATATCATTCGTATGCATGTTATGCTGCTCCTTTTAATGCCAGTAGCGAGGCATTCTTGCACATTTTGCTTTAGTATTGCAGTAAGTTTCCATTTTCTCGTAGATGTTTCAACACAATTTCGCTCTTTTTTTCTGTAGCGAGAGTGCTATTTCCCTCCAGTAGTAGGTTACCAGGGCGCAGCGTGAAGGTTTCATTGGTATATGCTGTACAGCACGAGCTTCAAGTGAAACAGAGGTCACCGGAAGCTGGAGAATTGAATAACAGTGGGCGTTTATGAGAAGCCTCAGTTCGGTTGATTTTTCTCTCTCCTAAATGAAAAAAAAAGAAGAGAAAGATATTGTGCCAGTCTTTCAAACATATGTCCAAATTTGTTATAAAGTTTTACCTAGTCCAAAAACAGGAAAAATTTGGACGATGCTTAAGCTTTACCTTTAAGGGTGGAACGCGATAGCATTTAAAGGTCCCTGACTGCTTCTCACGCTGTCCGGCAACCACAGCTAATGTAACCGGAATATTTGCCGGGAAACGCTGGCGGCGAGCGCTATGCAAGAAGGCGAGCTTTCTGGTAGAAACGCGGCCTCTTGGGCCAACCGATCTTGGAGGTTGTGGCCCCCCCAGCCGCACCAACATAAAATTACATCATTTTCAAGTTTCTGTTATTGTTTCGCATTTTTAATATTTAAGTCTGAGATAACACAAAAGGCACGTGCTATAGTTGTTTTCTTTCATAACGTTTGTTTGTCGGCTGTCATTCTCAGAATTCCAGAGAATAACTTCGTCAAAAATGTAGCCAAGGATGGGCAACTTTAGTCATAGAAAAGTGTGGCAATATCACTGGCATATACCGCATGTCCCACAGCAAGGCATGAACATTTTCGCTCACGGAAAACTCTGCCGACGCCGACACCAGATGTTCTGCAAGACGGGGCCCTTAACGCTATTGCGATAAAAATCAACTTTCTGAAGTTTTTTTACTGTATTTTTGAGCGTCATTTAAAGAATTGACCTTCAGCTCACTCTTTACGGTATGTTAACTTCGCCTCAATAATAGAGTGCTTGCAGTGGTGCACGCTTCACAGATGTGGGATGTAAATAGGGCAAACTACAAGAGTGAGCTAGTGCGAGCATGGTACAGCCCATTACTATAGGTGACCCTAGCATAGTCAGGTGTTGCTGCCGTGCGCGGTACGCCAGCGCCTTCTTGGGCTGTTGAATAAATTGACGGTCGCTATTGCGCAGCTCTCAGCCTGCACAACACACTGCACGTTCATGCGCTTCATGCGCGTCTCGAGCTGCGATGCGGGGGCAGTTATCCACACGTGTGACTTTTAAAACAAACCACGTCGTTTCTAATGTGAATTAAAAAATGAGATAGGGACAGTCATTTCCGCGGTGCCAACCTTCTGAAAAGATAGCGTTCGCTCAAACCGTGTGTACGACATTGAGCAGGTCGTGGATGGCAAAGCTGTATGAGCGATTGCGAAGTGATGAACGGCATCTTACCGCTATCGTTGAAAGTACTGAATCAGCGCATTTTGCCTTTACTGTCTATGTACTAATTGCAGAACCTTGATAACAAGCTAGACACCTCGCAACGACCGATGTGACGGAAAATGAGAGGCGTAACATTAAAAAACAGGAAGACGAAGTCGAGGGTAAGTAACCTCATTGTCTATTCAGTAAATCTCAAAATAAATGCGGCACTATTGAACTTATGTGACCGATTAAAGGCACCTTCGCCACGGCAGTGTGCCAGTGGGGTCTGCTCGCAGTGTTTCGCGCGAACAAGCTTACATACTATTATTATTATTATTATTATTATTATTATTATTATTATTATTATTATTATTATTATTATTATTATTATTATTATTATTATTATTATTATTATTATTATTATTATTATCTCTTTTGCGCGTAGCGCAATAACTGGGCCCGAATTCGCGAAGGTCTTTGTTCGTAAGTGCCCATTGTCATTGGCTGGCCGCGTTTCGTTCGCATCTGCATTTAGGAACTGTTCTAGCGTAAGAACTTGTTTGTGAATACGGTCCTTCGTTTTTGTACGCCACGTAAGCTCTCTGTCCAAATGTTAAGGATAGGGCGTCTGTCCAAATGTTAAAGATAGGGCGAACTGATAACGTTTCACCTTGAATGTGCTAACAGGCACACATGATTAGGAAAAAGGACAGACAGAGTGAAAAGGGGCAGTGGTCTTTCACTCTGCCTGCCCTTCTTCTTAATTATGTGTGCGTTGTGAATACATTCAAGCTCTCTATCGCGCGGTCACGAATGCATTACGTGCTCAAGATTTAGAACTTATATTTCCGCTTACGATGTTTGTGAACTCGCTGGTAGCATTTATGCGTTATAATGCGTAGCGTTCACCAGCGTGTTTATGCTGGTTCGGAATGTATCATGTTGTCGCAATTCATACTGAATAATAATGGCGCCCGAGCTAGAGCGAACTGCGCTGATTTTAACGGCACCTTTTTGTTGTTCTTACGGCTGGCTTGGTCCGGGCGGACCTCTGGTTTGGTCTGAAAGAAGGTGAGAGGAACCTTTTCTGTCGCTACTTAGCGTCACTGCCCTAGTTAGGCGACCTTTAACTTTCAACCTAAGTAAATAGTTTTTTTTTTATTATATGCATAACGTTTATATATCCTACGAAGTGTTGAATATGTTTTTACTGTCCATATGGGAACTATATTTCAAGCGATGTAAATTTGCGAAAAGCTGAATTTTTTCTACTACCATCAGAGATTCTTGAATATAAGAGCGTCCTTCAATACATTTTTTTAATTAATTGTATCGTGCGTTACTTGCAATACATATGCCAGGTGCGGAAATATACAAAGCTTATGTATTTATACTATATAAGATTGTTGATGCAATTGAGAACGACTGCGATAAACTCAGGTGAATGATGAAGAGGGTTAGAGAAATATAAACATATAAGTGATTGAAGAAAACGGTGCATGCTTAAGCAGACTAAACATAAAGTGAACAAAAGGTATAACTCGTCGGGAAGCTTTTATCTCTGCTTCAGCTAAAGTTTGATGTACGTCAGGGAAGGTGGTCTGCCCCAACGCCAGCAGCGACGTAAACACGGGGATTTCCGGGAAAAGCAAGGATTCTCATGAAACGCGCAGCATGCAAAACTGCCACCTGATATGCGCCGCGCACCAAAGTGTAGTGAGGGAAATTAAAAATAAAAAGTTGGAGGACACGGGGGTTGTGACGTAAACGTCACATGGGCCCTCGACTAAGATTTAGAAGGCAAGGAAGGAATATTGTCGTAATTACTGGCTTTAGTCGCGGCAATGGGAGAATGCATATGCTGCACCGAGAGAAGCTTTCTCCATCGCATCATTACGAGGCGATGATGCCCTTTTAACTGCAAGAAAATCGTGCGCTCAAAATTTAGGAGCGCGCTCGTTGATCGAGTCGCGCTCGGTGGTGCATTTTCTTAACGGCAATATCTCCTTCACAGTTTCGTTTCATTTCATTGCCAGTTTTACCAGTATGGAATTTTTCCGAAGAATTTTACCGTTTATACAGTGTTCTATAATCGTTGTGTGCAACTTTCTTTGCACAGAAGTTAATACAAATGCTTGTAAGGGTAAATTGGCTTATCAGTATAAATAATGTGTCTTTTTTTACTCTCTCTCTCTTTCTTTTGTCTCTCTCTTTTGTGTGCTGAGTAGGTATCAGATTACGATGTTACCGGACTAAGACGTACGTTTCCACCACCTGGGAGAATGCGAGGTGATATATACTTGAGAAAGAGCCACCGATTAATTGGAGCACTAGAAGTCACAGTAAGAAAGCCTATACGTGCTTGAAGTACCGGATATTTGAAGGTTCGAACGGCGAAGGTTGCTTCCCAGAAAAAAAGCAGTTTATTTCTCTGGCGGCCGCTGCGTATATGTCGTGGCTCTCGCTGAGCGTGGCTGAGCACGACCGCGCGTGCCCTATCTTGGGAGCGAACTGCAATATAAGTACGCAGTCAGCCACGCGGGCGCGCCGGCCCTATCTCGAAAGCGTACTGCGATGAGTACACAGTCTCGGTGAGCTGAGGGCTGATAGCTTCGTGTGCGCTAAGTTCTCGCAGTTCACGTGTTGAAGCGAGAGGCAGCACAAAGATCAGTTCGCTCGATGCTCAGCTGACGCTGTTCCTCATGCCAGCGTCTTGGCAGCGAGCGTACGCGCCCATCGGGTGAGATGTGTTTACGTGCACCTTGTGCGCGCATGACACCATGCTTGCTAATTTAGTTAGTAGGAGAATGTTTGTGAGTTTACACGAACGATAAAATTACTATCCTTACTTCGTATAGCTATCTGCTGATTTGCTTTATGGTTACATCATAAATCTAGAGTCTGTTTGAGACTACGATGACCGAGAGGTCGGTAATAATTTCTTACAGTCATTTTGTTAACTTTACTTGAGAACTCTCGCGTGCCTATGCCATCTCGTGGCACTGAGATCCATCCAGTTTACTGCGCCTTCCGTGAAGTAAACTTCAACATGGACGCCATACACCGACGACCGCAACCGCTCGATCGGAAATCGGCGGACGTGCTGACAACGGTGTCAACAAAAAAGCCTTATTTCCGAGTCCACGAGCGCTTCTGCGCAGCCTCCTACCATTTTAGGCTACATGTCTAAGTCGCGAATCAATTGTGATATGCTTCGTCGGCCCTGTACTCGTACGCAGCTTTAGTGATGACCGATATGTTGCATATGATATTATGTTTTATTCGTAGAGAAGCGGGCCATTTACTTTACGAAAGTGCGGTAATTTCTCAGCAAATGCAGAAAGCATGCATGGGTAGACTTTCTGCTGTTGTCAGAAGCCGCATACTTGTGACACTTCTTGGTTTTACATGAAACATTTCTGCGTTTTTTGAGGAACACTTAACGAAAGCGCGCCAAAAAGCAATAATTATCGGAGAGCAAGGCTGCTGGTGCCATCTAACAGTGAAAACCGTAGTCGTTGAACATTCATGGTGAATCTCTGCTAATGTACAGCACTTAATTTGCTTACGTTCACCTGCCTAATCTGAAAAGAGTAAGAAAGCCCGTGGACAATGGAGGGCATAACTAAGAAAAATAAGAACGCAGAACTAAACGTGCAATCTTCACTGGGCGGGAAATATGAACTTTTTTTAAAGAACTAATGAATTAATGAATGTAATAACCGACCCCGATCTCTTTGAAAATCTTTGAGATATGAGTATGTAACGGGGGTCGCCGCAACATCTGAAATACACCGTAGCCGTTACCAGGCGCTGCACGCCACACGTACAGCTCCGATCGCTAATATTTTTTACAGCGTGCGTTTTCATTCACCGGGTGCCATCGCTGTGCCGCAGTGTGATTGGAAACTCTTATGCAAAGAAGTTAAACAAAAGATCAGGCACATGGTTGCATTGCTTGGCTAAAATTATAGCAGCATATGCGAGCCAGAGAAGCGTCAAACAAGACGACCATCAAGAATCTGAACATGCGTTACGTGGAGTCGCCATTTCGTTTCAGCTGCGCCGCATGCTGCGTAGCTGAAATGAAATGGCACTCACAGTGAAATGAATGCCCTCCGAGCGCGGTCGACTGATCTTTCGCTGCAGCGCTTGTCGTACATCAACCTGATATAACTCCGATAAATTTAGCCATCGTACATATGTGTCAAGAACCGTTTCTTGCAATCTCATCTCACGTTTGCGTCTCGTGCATGCGTAGTGGCTTCCGCGCTATTTCTTTGGGGCCCCAAACGTTTGGAGCCCCTATTCGAACACTCCCTAATAATTCCGTGCAGTTTGTAGCGGCTAGCAGTAGATATAGTACCGCGTTTTCGCGTCATAAACAACGTTCGGCAAAATGGTGAGCTGAAAAATGAGTTAAATGAGGTACTGTATAGCAACAACACAGCTGCATACGGCAGCATTCTACATATGGCGCTAAAGTTATTGCGTAAAGCGATGCACTTCTTAATTGTGTGTGGCTGTGAACGTACGCTCACATCGCTCAGCCCGACGACGTCGTTTCGTTAGTTACCGTGCCGCTGTCACTCCCAATGCTTTCATTTCTGTAAGAAATATCTTGCTCGTTGACAAAACCAAGTAGTTTAGAGTATCCACGTGCGTCGTGGTAGGCAGAAATACGTCGGCAGTCATTTTCGGCGCACATAGTGGATCGACGCGGTCACATATATAGGTTTTCCTTCGTTAACCGCGAGTGAAAAGTCGAAAACCGTGAATATGGGAGGAGAGGATCGAAAGAGAATGGATATACCGGGGCCATCAATGGCTTATCCCGAGGACGCCATCCACGGATGACACCCGTTTCGCGGATGAAGGCGTGAAGCACCTTGAGGACGCGTCCACTCGCGGCCGGATTCACACCTCGAAGCCGGCTGCCAAGCCACGGTGCGTGGAATGCTGGCACGCGGCTTGTTTATTGCTTTTTTTTTTACGCGCAGTGGTGTGCAGAAAAACGCCACAAACATTGAGGGACGCTTAAATTTAACCCACTGCTCACGCAGTTTGGCTCCATAGTGCTTCAGTGTGCAGATTAAATTTGATTATGGGGTTTTACGTGCCAAAACCACTTTCTGGTTATGAGGCACGCTGTAGTGTAATGGGGGACTCTGGAAATCTAAGTACACGGGTATTTTCGCATTTCGCCCCTATCGAAATGCTGCCGCCGTGGCCGGGATTCGATCCCGCAACCTTGTGCTTAAACAGCCCAACACCATAGCCACTAAACAACCACGGCGGCTGCTTCAACGTGCAGAACGCAATTCTAAGGAAAGGTTCATTGAATACACGGGAAGTTGGACGTCCGGGATGGGTTTCCTCGTCGTTGGCGAATGAATGGCTTTGCCTTTCTCATGATAACTGTCGCCGTTAGCGCACCCAGGATTTCTGTTCGTGGGGTAAAATTTACCCAAGAACTGATGATTTTCTTTAAAAAGATGTGACGACGCATAACTGCGCTACGGGATAGTGCCAAGAGCGCATGCGCCTGTAACAATCCGAGTTATCTTCGAGAGCATCGCAGCTAATAAAAGTTCAGTTGTTGTTTGGGACGCGTGATGCTCACTCGCCTTGCTCTGCCGAGAAGCGCGTTCCAACATTGGTGACCCGGAATGGAGTCGCAGCATTGGGCTAGTGCACCAACGTCACTATGACTTCGACGTCCACACAGCCCCCCCCTCCCCTCCGACAGTTTCCGCAGTGGACGGTAAGCTGACCTCCTCTTGGACTGCAGACCATGCACTCTGTTTCGTACAAGTCGAAACGCAGTTAGCATCACGAGGCTTCACAGCAGACCTTACAAAATACCACTACGTAGTAAGCAGTCATCCGCCGGCCATAGCCAGTGAAATAAGGAATCTTTTGCTTGCACCGCCTGCCAAAAACGCATATTCAAAGCTGAAAGAAACCCTCGTCCGCCGAGTTAGGCCCTCCAGGCCACAGCGACTGCAGCAATTGCTTCGCGGCACGGACCTCGGCAACCGTACTTCTAATCAGCTCTTGCGCGGAACATGCAACAGTTGCTCGGCGAAACAACAAACACTCCAGACGGAGCATTGCTCCGATAACTTTTAAGCTACCTTCAAGTGTCCGCATGGTCGTCCCTGCGTCAGAGCAGAAAGATCTATCCGCGGCCGCCGAACTTGCCGGCCGGCTGGTAGCAATCACCCCGTCCACATCACTGGCTGCCGTGCAAGCGCAACAGTCTCGAGACGAACTTCAAGAAATGTGTGACGAGATTTCAAGACTCCTCGAGACGCTATCAGCTGTGCGCGCAAGCAGGAGGGCGCAAACATTATGTGAGCCAAACACGCCGATATCCCAACCTCAGCGTCAGAACATATGTTGTTGTCATCGGCGGTTCGGAAATGCTGCGCGTTACTGTGCTCCACCATGCGCGCACTCGGGAAACGGCTGCGGCATCCACTGAGGGTGACCAGTGCTCCTACATTGCCTTCAAGTCGTCCCTCGGTGTTTATTACTGACCGCAACAACGGAGTTCATTTCTTAGTCGACATATGCGCCGATGTGAGCGTGATACCGGTGTCACAAACCGAAAGAAAGAACCCTAAGGCATCACCACTGCAAGCCGTCAACAATACGGTGATACCAACATATGGACATCGTTCGCTCACGCTGAACTTCGGTTTCAGCAAAACGTTTAACTGGGTGTTCATAGCCGCTGATGTCACGTTCGCCATATTATAGGCGCAGACTTTCTGCAATACTTCGGGCTGTTGGTCGACGTCCGCAACAAGTGGCTTCGGGATCCTGTTTGTCGTGGAGCGGTACAAGGCAAACCGTGTTGGCACCCTCCTCTCAGCCCGACCTTGCTCAACCCGTCCGGAGAATTGTAGTTCACTATCATAATACAAGTGTTCCCCGAGCTGACCCGATAGGCACAGGCATTCGCCGAAGTGAAGCACAGGCTTCAGCATCACATCGAAACCACAGGCCCACCGGTCGCGCGGCCGCGTCTTTCAACCGAGAAGCTGCGGCTAGCACGACTGCTATTTGCCCACATGATGGAACTCGGGATAGTATGTCCTTCGTGCAGCCCATATGCGTCAGCTCTTCACGTGGTCCCCAAATCAACGGACGGCGATTGGCGCCCTTGTGGGGGCTATCGAGCACTGAACCGAGTGACCGCGGTACCAGACCGTTACCCAGTGCCGCACGTTGACGACACGATCTCCTACCTGCATAGTGCTAACATTTTCTCAAAAATAGATCTGGTACGAGCATGCATCAGATACCGGCAGCACCAGAGGATGTTCCCAAGACCGCAATAACAACGCCATTTGGAATGTTCGAATTTCTTCAAATGCATTTCGGCTTACGGAACGCAGGCCAGACTTTTCAACGATTCGTGCATGGCGTTGTCCGAGGCTTCGAGTTTTGCAAAGTATACCTGGATGACCTGCTGATCGCTAGCCGCACTTCCGAAGGGCACGAGAGGGATCTACGCTGCATGCTGCAGCGACTGACAAAGCACGGGATTGTTATCAATACGGCAAAGTGCGTGGTTGGGGTACCATCGCTATATCATTTTTGGGCCACAGCATTTCAAGCGCGGGCGTACATCCACAGAAGGACAAGTTCGAAGCAGTATGACGGTTTCCACAGCCGAAAAACATCCGCCAGCTTCGAGAGTTCCTGGGACTCGTGAACTTCTACCGTAGGTTTCTCCCGAAATGCGTCAACATCCTTCACCCTCTCCACACTCTACTCGCTGCATCAGGAACTAATGCAAGTGCCATTCAGTGTAACACCCAAACCATACAAGCATTCCAGCAGATTGAGGCTCTAGCACACGCCACTCTGCTCGCATACCCACTGCCGAGTGTTCCTCAATGCGTAATGATGGACGCCTTCGATGCACCTATTGCAGCCGTACTGCAGCAGAAGTTGAGCGGAATGTGGCGACCAATTTCCTTCTCCAGAAAATTGAACCCGTCCAAACGACTGTACAGCACCTTTGGTAGGGAACTCCTGGTCATATACACGGCTATACGACATTTCCGCCATTATGTAGAAAGCAAGTATTCTTTGTAATCTCGGACCACAAGCCGCTGACCTACGCGTTGCGTGCGGTGAACTCTAATACTGGTGCACACGTGGCACGGGAGCTCCACCAGACGTCGTAAATCGCAGAATTCACGACTGATATACTACAGCATGTCAGCGGGGCGGACAATGCTGTTGAAGACGTCCTTTCGTGCAGCCCAGTGAATGCCGTCAGTCTGCCGAGTGGTGTTGACTTCACCACACTAACGACGGCTCAACGCAGTGACAGTGAGTTGAATCATCTGCTGAAGTCTACAACCAACGCCTTAAAGCTGCAATTGATGACTGAACTCACAGGATCCGCATGCTGTGACATGTCCACAGGCAGGGCCAGACCGTTCGTGCACACAAATCTTCGCCGCAAGATTTATGACTTGCTGGACAGCCTGTCGTATCCAGGGATTCGAGCCACTCCGCGGCTGTGCACAGCTAGGTCCGTGTGGCTGGGAATAAACCGGGATGTGCGACGCTGGACTCTATAGTGCATCACGTGCCAGCGCTCCAAAGTGCAGCGACATACTGTGACCCCCCTGGGATCCTTCCCTGTGCCGGACGCTCGATTTGCCCATGTGCATGTGGACATTGTGGGACCGTTGCCCGCTTGTCAAGGGCAAAGCTAAAGCTATTTGCTAACTTGCATCGATCGCTTCACGCGTTGGCCGGAAGCCGTCGCCATTCCAGACATGACTGCTGACGATGCTGCCCGTGCTTTTATCTACCACTGGGTTGCCCGGTTCAGAGTACCATCAACAGCGACTACGGATCGCGGAACACATTTCGAATCTGTCCTATTCGCGAACATCACACAGCTCCTGGGAACCTCCTGCATCAGAACAACTGCCTACGATCCCATCAGCAACGGTATGGTGGAAAGGTTCCATCGGCAGCTGAAGGCAAGCCTGACGGCAACTACGAGTCACAGTTGGCCGGAGACACTGTCTTTTGTTCAGTTGGGAATTAGGATGACTCTGGAAGCAGAATTAAAGTGGAAAGTTGGGCGAGTTGGTATACATTCATAATGGGAACAGCGCGAACAAGACGACGGACTGAAAGCACAGCGCTCGTCCTGTGTCCTTTCACTCCGTCGTCGTGTTGTTCGCGCTGCTCCCATTATGACTGATAGTAGGTATGGGGTGCTGCTCGGCGGAACTGGTATACGGAACAACACTTCGCCTTCCAGGAGAGTTCTTCCCGGACAGTAAAGACTCAAACGCCCAGGGAAACACCGACTATGCCCTGCGACTGCAGGACATCATGAGCAAGCTACGCGCTGTCCCTCCGCGTCCGCCAGCAGTGCGGCTTGTTCACGTGCACCGTGATCTCTCCTCTTGCTCTCACGCGTTTGTGAAGAACGAAGCCGTACAGCGTCCACTCCGGCCCTCGTATGATGGGCCGTTCAAGGTGGTGAAAAGTGGAGACAAGCACAGTATACGATCGACAGAGGTGGCCGTCACGATGTAGTTGTGCTCGACCGCATAAAACCAGCACACGTGGACTGCGATAGCGAAGTACCTGCAACACCTCGAGCTCCATCACCACAAGGACCCCCAGCAGACCAGACCGAAAGGCCAAACAGGCCGTCGAAAGGTTCACGTGCAGTGGTCGTTGTATACACCTCTGTTGCGCATGAACGTATGAACCAGAGCGTATCGTACTAGTGCGCCCTGTTGTGCCGTAGGACCCTTCTGGACAAGGATGCTTGACCGCCAAATTGGCAGCTTTGAAATGCTGTTGTGACCTCGCCCCTGCAGACAATTACGCTCCGACCACTGGTGCCCAGCACCGGCAACCGAAAGCAGCACGGGGGAGTATACAATAGCGCGCCGCGCACCGACAGACTCCACGCTTCGGCCCCGATCAGGTTCGGAGAACTGGATTTCAATGAACTGTCAAATTCCTAGAAGGGTGATCAGAGAGCTCGCCGGTTTTTCAGCACTCCACCTCGACATTTCTGAGCTGTCAACTGGACCTTGACCTCTGAGAGGGGAGAATGTACCCTCTGAGTTCAAGCGCGTGTTCGTGACTTATAATGACCCTACCAAGGTTCCCGGATTGGTGCGATCCCGGCCACCACGTGGAGAAAGGGAAAAAGGGGATGGACCAACGGGGCTAGTTAAGCCGGCGCACAGATGAGCGCCGGTGTCTGTTCGCTGAGTTCCTTCAGACATTTAAATACAGGTACACAATTTTTCTTCCGTCCGTGAACTTGTCCTGATGACTGCCCCGGCACGACACCAACTCGACATCACATCGGCCACGAAACACCAGTCGCAACAGCCCATTGTTCGTGCACTCACTAAGGGGGCATTACTGTGGCGACGCATAACGGCGCTTTAGGGGTAGTGCCAAGAGTGCATGCGCGTGCAGCAATCCGAGTTGTCTTCGAGAGGGTCGCAGCTAATAAAAACTCAGTTATTTGGGACGCGTGATGCTCACTCGCCTTGTTCTGTCGAGAAGCGCGTTCCATGCAACCAAGCCATAAAGATGTTAGTACACAATAAATATAAGTATATAGATAAAAATGGGCGCGGAGATGGCTTAATAGGTAGGGAACCGTAGATGTAGTGTGGAAGATGAGGGTTAGGGTCCCCACATGCGGCGGGTTATCTTTTCGTCAGCTAAAGTTCCGTTTACGATGCTATTCCTAACAATTATTTTTCTGTATGCTTTCTCTAGCTTCACTGTCTGTTACTTCGTATTGTTTTGACTAAAAAAAATACCGTGCCCTCCACTCCTCCCCCAACACACACACCTCCGCACCCCACGCGCACACACACCGAGAATTTTCTTTTTTATTCGACCATTTCTTCGAATATTCCAATACATCATAATCCCTTCAAAGTAATCTCTCTGGGGCGCAATGGACTTAATTGTTCTGCCACGTTATTAACTGTTCAGCAACTCTTACAATCTTGCAACTCGCACGCGCACACACATCATCATCAGCCTATTTCATGTCCACTGCAGGCCGAAGGCCTCTCTCCCCGCGATCTCCAATTACCCCTGTCCTGCTCCAACTGATTCCAACCAGCGCCCGCGAATTTCCTGATTTCATCGCTTCACCTAGTCTTCTGTCGTCCTCGACTGCGTTTTCCTTCTCTTGGTACCCATTCTGTAACCCTAATGGTCCAACGGTTATATAACCTGCGCATTGCATGACCTCCCCAGCTCCATTTTTTTTTTCTGTTAATGTCAATTAGAATATCTGCTATACCCGTTTGCTCTGATCCAAACCGCTCTCTTTGTCTCTCAACGTTATGCCTAGTATTCTTCGTTCCATCGCTCTTTGTGCGGTCCTTAACTTGGTCTCAAGCTTCTTTGTCAATCTCCATCTCTGCCCCATATGTCAGCACCGGTAAAATGCACTGGTTGTACACCTTCCTTTTCGATGATAATGGTAAGCTTCCAGTCGGGAGCTGACAATGTCTGCCGTATGCGACCCAACCCATTTTTATTCTAGTATGAATTTCCTTCTCATCATCGGGGTTCCATGTGATTAGTTGACCTAGGTAAACGTACTCCTTCACATTCTAGAGGCTGACTGGCGATCCTGAACTCTTGTTCCCTTGCCCGGCTATTCATCATTATCTTTGTCGTCTGCATATTAATCTTCGACCATACTCTTACACTCTCTGTTAAGTTCCTTAATCGTTTGTTGTAACTCGTTTGCAGTGTTGCTGAATAGAACAATGTCGTCGGCAGACCGAAGGTTGCTGAGATACACACACGCCGATAATTTTTTTTTTATTATTCGACTTCTTCGAACATTCAAAAACTATTCACCTTCAAACTACCCTGTCATGGATTCAATAGAATTGTTCTGCCACTTTATTCAGTCTTCGTAGCCGTTCAGCAACTCCTGAAATTTTTGGGGGGGACCGTCTGGGCTTCAATTTTTTTTTTTCCATCTGTAGTATATCCTCCCCGCTTTGGAAACGCTCACCTCTAAGAAGTCGCAAGAGGCAGGACATGGGGAGTAGAGGGCGGTTTCAGACAGCATTTACGTCTCATTTTTGTCAAAGTGCTGAGTCTTTCTTTCTTTTTTTTTTATGCGAAGCATATTACGAGAGCTCAACCCAGCTCCTCAGGCGCGGCGGTGTCGCCATGAAACCACGTGACACCGTGACGTCACGACCGAGGAGAAGTGGCTTTGGCTCAACTCTTGCAAGACGGGCTGGGTGGGAATCGAACCAGGGTCTCCGGAGTGTGGGACGGAGACGCTACCACTGAGCCACGAGTACGATGCTTCAAAGCGGTACAAAAGCGCCTCTAGTGAATGCGGTGTTGCCTTAGAAACGAGCTTTTTCTAAGGCGTGCGTCTCTTGCTCAGGCGCACATTTCGTTGCCGCGCCGAACGCTGCTTTGCTCGACGCTCACCGCGTCCAATGCGGGGCGCGTAGTCGCTGCCCTGTAGCCCATTGTCTTACACCCCTTGGCGGGTCGACGGGAACGCTGTCGCGTTCCACTCTTCAAGGCGAAGCAGTAATGCATGAGTTGTTTCTTCGTCTAGCCGAACCAAATATAGCCAAGCAACAGCAGTTCACCAGGCTAAACAGTGATTCAACAACTAAAATAAAGGCTAGTATGCTTCGCATCCTGGGCTTAACCTTACCTAAGCCACAGCCATTTTTTTTTTTGTACGTGTGTGCGGGAACGTTGATGCACAAGGCATTCGCCTGAGTTCCACAGACAACGGAGTTTTCTTCGAACTGTATCGCGCCACCGCTTGTGCATCCCAACGTAAAAATTCTGGCTGACTGATCTGACCTTGTGGCACAAATTTAAAAGGAACAAGTTCTTTGATATAGAAAATATTTCCTTGAGCTACAGAAGAGAAACTTGATACACACGCGTTGTTCTTTGAACATAGCCTCCTAAATATAGGAGGCTATGCTTTGACATACGCCATCGCAAAACCGATGCAGACTGCAGCACAGGGTCAAAAGAAAGCAATGCGGTGAGCAGACAAAACATTCAAGGGCGCTGCTTAAACTGATAGAACGCGCTTGCGTCAGTATATTCACTACCATTCTGCCACAGAAAAAAAAAAATGAAAAAAGGTACGTGAATGACCGCCTTTGCACTAATTTGATATTCAGTTACTTTGTAATAACGAGGACCAATAAAGTATCAACAATTAACAGTCATATTTCATTTTTTAAAAATTTTTTGAAAGGAGTTTGCACCGCTGCGGAGCAAAATTATGCGATTTTGGCATGTTGCGTACTGTCCCTCATAATTCGTGACCGAAGGGAATATTTTTAATCGAAATATACTTAGCTGCCAGGGTTTGCTCATCACAGTCAATCATATATCGCACAGTCACTTTCGATCATGATTGAGTCCCGATCGCGATGGAATTTCTCGACTGCGGTTACCTCCCTTCCCCAGGTTGCGCAAAGGAGCCAATCGGGATCAAGAAATTTGATCCCCATAGGACTCGATCGCGATCTTAAGTGCACCGTGTGACAGTTGTATCAATCAGTCATATAATGGCTGCTAATCAAGTGAATAAAAGTTACATGGGATTTGTATCGGGCTTCTCAGTACACCAGCAATTAAGAACCGTGGGGTAGCGTGGCATATGCTTATGCAGCTGCCTGTCGGCCAAACTAAATTAATGAATCAGAAATGTAGCGGTTACGCAATTTGGACCCATTTAGGTGGTTACAGTAACTTCCATCAAACCCAGCTGGGAAGAGCGTTTGAAATTGCATGCGAAGCTCCATGTGATTCGGCATAATTCGGCTCTACCATAGCTCTACGTTGTAAGGCGTTAGTTCATGGTGGCATACTGAAAACAGCGGAATATAACACAGACGACTCAGCAAACGATTATAGCCTCTGAGATTGATTGACGCGCTGTCGACAGCGCGCGCCGCCCCAATCTCAGAGATCATGCGACGACACAAGCATTGTGTCCACGCCACATCAAAAGACTTCGGCCGCACACACGTTGTAAGAAAGAAAAAAAGAGAGAAGATAAAAGCGAGGTACTACGTAGGCAAAATGCTAGACTGCAATAGATGTAGGAGAACCCATAACACATATCGTCATCATCACCTCCATTTTGTCAGTTTCGTTTTCATCCGCAGGAGCGCAGTCAGCGCCGCCCAGCTGAGTTGGTTCTTTACTCTATGGTCCGCCGCTACCTGGCTACCTGCTAGAAGCAACTACGACACGACACCAAGAAAAATAGAAAAGCGCCTATCTCGTCATCCATTCTCCACGTTACGATTGTGTTCTGCATTTACAGTACCTTTGGGAAGGTATGAATCGTTTACCCTTTTGTTTTTCGCTTAGTGTCGCACGGTCTTGTCTGCTTCATACAAGCCGCGGCGAACGTCACGCAATCTTGCATTGTGTCAAGATATACACGAGTCAATGACCGATAATACGCAATGTGCCTGTAACTGGTTCAAGACTTTGACATGCATGACTGTTCTGCTCTTAGGATCTGGCACTTTTTATCAATTAACTAAAAAAAAGAAGGAAATAAGTAATGTCTTGCCGATGGAAGACTTGTTTTCGCTGTGCTTCCTTGCCTTTCTGACATGTGTAGAGTACCTATAACTTTATCTAGTAGGAAATATCTTAACAATAATACGATTATGGTAGGTGAGTTACAGTTTCAAGTGTCGACGCTAGCTTCTGTAACCCCGCAAGTCGGATAGCAGATACTGTCAGTGGACTTAGGCCTAAATTTGTATTGCAGTGCTGTCTTGGAACGAAAGAAATACTTTTTGGCAAGCGCCCTGTGTTCTAGTACTACTTGCAGCTTCCATGCTAACCAAAAAACACCGTATAACTTGAAATGCGCCTCTACATACGTTGGTTAATTCCTCTTTGTCACTTTATGCTACTTGTGTCACATGGTTCATTTTCGAACGCGATCGAGACCGATTGGATGGATTTGTCGATCATGATTGGCTTTTTTTGCTCAAGCTACTGTAGGGAGCCAATCGCTGTCGAGAAATTCGATCCCGATCGGTTTTCATCGTGATTGGAAATGCACCGTGTGGCACCGTTATTAAAATTGTCAGTTACCTCATGTAACATCGCCTATCAAAAATGCAGTCGAGCTTTTAACAAACAAGTTGCAAACAAGTAAACCGCACTGAATTGTGTATATTGACATTCATACTGAGTTGGTCATCCGCTCCTCGTTGGGTGATTTTACGTTGTCTTTTACACGTCCTCACGATCATTGGCTCGGTGAAGGAGCTGTAAATGAGAACCGAGGTTCAGTTACTACAGCTATGGTTCCAATACGAGGGTTCAGCTCATTTGTGTGCGTTTGTGTGTATGTGTGTTTGTGTGTGTGTGCGCGCGCACGCACGCACGCGCGCAGATTTGGGCTTTATTTGAGCTTTCATTGAAAGAATGGGAGCGAGCATGTGAGATGCAGCTGTTTACACTTTTCTCATCACACAAGTGCACACACACACATACAACGTGAGCTGGTGTGCTAGTTGGTTGAACATTATTTGGCTTGGACTACATAACAGACAAAAACACAGGAATACAGAAGCATACAGCACTTGTAGTGTGTGTTTCTGAATGCTTGTGTTCTTGTCTGTTTTGCACTGCAGCCCATAGAAATGACATGTCATTAAAAAAAAAAAGAACATTCCATTGGTATTCTCTTAAGTTATTTGATAGTGCACATGTATATTTGATAGTGCACATGTACACCAGCTGTTCAGAATTTAATGGAAACATTGATAAACCCTGAGTATGCCTTCTGCATGACATATTTTCTATGCAGTGAAGGGGAGCACCGTTGTCCACACAATTTTCATAATTTTAGTGGTGTGGTCACAATGTGAGCATTTAAGGGGACAGAGCAGGCAAAAATTTTTAAATCAATAATTCCTCTTTTGTCAATGTGAGAAGTCCACACTCTTTTGAAAAGTATTGGTAACTCTGGTAACTGATTTGCATCAGTACAGCATCTTTCACTGAAGAATGAGCACTTTTGAAACCTAGGCAGCAATTGCACATGCCCCTACACTTTAGCCTATCATGGTTGGTGTATACAGCTTGCATTTTCCTATTTAGGGGACGCTAAAGAGGTGGACGCCTAAATTGGTTTATAATTGAGGTGTTCTTTCAAGACTGTTTTCATTTATTTGGCCAAATGTGTTGCTTGCTAGCTGACAAAATAAGGGCTAAAGTTTTCCCTTTTAAATTTTACGCATGAACCACAGTGCTGCTACATCAGCTACGTCACTGATATAGCAGTACTTCAGCATTTTTTGCCCGTTTTTATTCAGAGAGAGATAACTCACTAGGTTGAGTCTTTGGTTCCTTTATAATGCAATATATAATGGCTTATTAATGTGTTAATTACTCCCAAGTAGGCCTGCATCCGAATCTGGGATGCTGCAGGTAGCAGTGCAGGGACTTCCAAGATCTTTTATTTTCGCACCTTTATATACTTACCAACTGTCTGCATGTGGTAAAACTGACGTTATCAGTGACCTAGAGGTATACTTTATTAATCTAGCTTAACTTACTGTTTCTCCTTAGTGTCCCTTTAATATGCCTACTAGTTAACAGCCCTGCATATGTTTTAATCAAAATGTCTCCAGTTTTTCTGCTATATACTCGTACTTATACTAATGGTTAAGGTCAACAGAAGGAAATTCACTAAAATTTCACTTTGGCTAAAGTGGTTATAATTCAGTGTATATTATTAAAGCAATCCTGGCAAAACTAAAGCTGGTAATTATCTAACCTGCTGCTGTAGCCCTAGGGCACTGTGCTGCTAAGCTCGAGGTCGCGGTTTCAATCGCTAGGGGTCAAATGCAAAAACACTTGTGTGCTTAGATTTAGGTGCATGTTTAAAAGCCCAGGCGGTCAAAGTTATTCTGGACTCCCCTGCTATGGTGTGCCTCATAATCACAGAGATTTTGGGATGTAAAACCCCAGAGTTTTGTTTGTTTGTAATTGTCTAATTTTCTTTTTAACAGCATTTAAGTAGCACATAAGTGGATAACACATGCACCTGGTGGTTAATGGATGACTGAAGTTCCAGACCATGACCTTCAAGATTTTCAGCGTACTGTGCGGTCCACCTAATCGCAAAGATCAGGCTGAGGAGCCATGCAGGTTCTGAGTGTTCATGGTTCTACATCATTCACAATAACTAATGGCAGCTTCCCCCTATCCGCTCATATTTCATACGTAAAATTTAGGATGAAGGATGCTGTATAACTACACTATCTGAAACTAGGCTTTTTATGTGGTCCAAAGTTTTGCTGCAGTTTGTGTTTAAAAGGAATAGCAGCTATAGGAAAAAAAAGAAACCACCAAAAAAAGGTCAAAGATGAGAAATGACAAGACAAGTGCTTACTTTAGTATGAACATGCACGAATTTGCTCAATAACTTATACCAAAAAATTGTGATTTATTTGGTCACAGACGTCACTTTGGAAACTCATTTTTTGCAACTCTTAAGGAGCTGCATGTCATAACTCTAGTCAGTCGTCCCAGTCTGGCATGTCCAGTGGCGTTTAAGGGTATGTTTGGATAGTTTCTTCTTATTCTCATTTGGTTAGAGAAGGGTGGTAATTTTGTCAAATCATCTGTGTAAATGATGATAATAAATCTACATAGCCTCCTGAAACCCGGGATGCATTTAGGTGCACAAATTTTTCTCAAACTTTCAGAATAAGTCAGTAGGGTTATGAAGGTGAAAAGTGTGAAATATTTTTTCAATAGCCCTGATAGTTTCAGCTCAGCGCGATGTCCAATACATGGACACTGGGATGCTACCCGGTCTTTTTTCACCCAGCGTGCATGTAAGAATGTATCGCAGATATTGCGCTCAAGCTCGTGTGTTTTATTAACTCGAAAGGCAAAGTAGGGAACAAAGTACATCAAAAGAGCATTCCTCTGCTCAACAAAAATTTTGCTCTTGTGTTCACTTCCTGTGGGCAATTTCAAAACACCTTCTGTCCTTTGTGATGCAGAAGAGCCGACATTTGGTGCAAAAGAACTTCGTTTTCATGTCGCAGCACTGTAGTCTGCAACGGGCAGCGTTGGCAGTGTCTGCCAGCCTTGGGCAGTGGCTAGCGCTCTTTTCGTGGGGTTCCCCTGGAGACAGTCAAGCCTGCTTTGATGGCGGATGTCGCTGGGCTTCGTTCTCACTCTCGGTTTCATCCTGCTTCTTCCCTTGAGCCACGAGGGTCTCAGCAACAAATAGGTGGAACTGCATATATTTGAGTATTTCTTTCCGCTGTTTCTTTAGGGAGCGCATGTCCCACGTGTACTGCACCCAGGAGTTGTGAGGGCAGTGTCGAAGAGGTGAAAGATGGCTTTAATTGTCCACTTGTTTATGCGTTCTTTTATCCTGTAGTAACTTATCATTCGGTCTGCCATGTCAACACCACCCATGTTGACATTGTACATGCGCACAATACCTGGTCAAGGGACATCGATATGTTTTTTTTTCTTACGAGACCACCTGCGACAGATGTCTTGCGGGTCCTGGCCATGGATTGAAGAAAGAAAAGTTATCGGCTTATTGTCGTACCAGCGTACAACAATCTGTTGCTCGTCTTTTCAAATCCATGCTTCTGATGATCCTCATCCTCTTTGCTTCGGCTCGTTCTCACCAGAAAGCTTCACCCTTTACGGTATTCGGTTGTTCATCAGTGGCCCTGTGGCTGCGATCCTTTTTTCCGCAAGTTTATCTAGCAATGGACCAGATGTGAAGTACCTGTCAAAATAAAGCTTAGTTCCTGGAGTCATTGTATCTGTAAGCCGCAGCACTGCAGACTCTGCAATTCCAGAGCTCCCTGGGCAGAGACTTGATTTTTTTCCTTGATAAATTTCGAAATCAAGGATTAATCCATCTGGTGTAGCAAGAACAAAATTTTTCAAACCCTTGGCATGCAAGGAATGTATTGCTTGAGCTGGTGTTCTTCCACTGAAGGGTATCATTTGCGCATCCACACACACATACTCTCTGCGAGGGAGCTTCTGGCAGCCCTCCAGTATGAATGCAACGAGTGGCCTTATGCACCAGTGTCCGACTGCAACTGCAACCAACTGCAAGCGGTGTTGCAGTTTGAAATATCTGCCTCTGGTCATATTGTCAGCAACAAAGGTACTCTTGTCTTTTTTGCCAATACATTCGTATCTGTGGATAGCAAAGGCATGACATAGTCAAGGAAATTCCAAAAAAGATATTCAGCTCCTCCACTGGCATTTTCATGGAATTTTCTGTATCCTGAAGGTAACTCCTATTCATCATAAATGCCATTTTCTTGTACACCTCATTTGGAATGTACTGCGCACAGTAGTCGATCAGTGCCCAAGAAACCCGTTCATCACTCTCATCAGTGCTGCTTTGGAAGTTTGGGATCCACGTTGGAAGCTGACTGCACGTAAAAAAAAACAGCAATGAAATATCAGTATTGCCCTTATAAGTATTCATGGCCTAACGATATTTACAAAGCAAGCACTTGCAATATTTCCTTGCTTACCCTTGATGGCGTTTCCAAGATTTATCAGTTCTTCCAGCACTTGATGTGGAGGGCCCGGCATCATCGCTGCATTCCGTTTCTGAGCTTGCATCATCGAGGGGTGCGCAGAAGTTCGGATCCATGATAGTGTTGTCGTCACTATCGGAAAGCTCAATGTCCGATGTGTTCCCTTTGGCAATTCTTCGCAAAATTGTGTCAGCCGTCTCACCAGACACGTGAGGCCGGTCCCATTAAAGAAGAAAGAGACATGATTTCTTCCACAAGCCGCTAAATGCCAACAGTACTTGTCTGCTGTTCATAACAAGGCCATCGCAAAAGGGTGGTCAAAATAACCGGGTTGAGTCCTGGCGTCTAACATAATGAACACGCGAAATCGAAGGAAGCGTAAAAAAAAGTAAGTGCGCGAATAGTTTCATTTTCGTATTCTGCGCGTTTGCTGTTATATTAACTTTAATATAAAATCAAAGATATGACCTGAAAGCAGGTAGAAATACGAGAAACAGTACTTACTTCTCTGGCACCTGCCGTAAAACGCTGCGCCACTGAATGCCGCCTTCGTGGAACTGTTTTGGCGTGAATTTGAACGATGTATTTTCATCAATGCTGCATAGATGGCACCAGCAGGTTGTCCAATAAATTAGACAGCGCAGTTTTATGACGATGAAAGCCTTGTCACAGGAGTACTGTCTCATTTATGAATGCCCAATATATTGGACAAATCCCCATAGCGTGGTCTCAGGAGGATAGAGGAGTAGCTCAAACACCAATATAGGAAAGCGGTGTGAGGAGGCAAGAGGGAAGGTTACAGATGACGGTCAATCCCTGCCTCGCATGCAAAATCACATGGGATCATGCATGCAAGCAGCATCATGGGGGGTTGGCCATTGTTCTTGGGTATTGTCCGGTCATTGAAGGTCCCAACATGCTGCTTGAGGTCTCTGTGCAAGATATTTTTGTAGTTTGGGCTCTCCCACAACATGCTTAGTTATTGGTTGAGCATCTGTATGGCACGTCCAGCAGGTGACTGTTGTTGAAGGGGCTGGAGCATTATAGTCCTTGGCTTCACCAACTTCCATGTTGGGGTTTTCTAGTTCCACGCTATTGTAATCCAAGGCATTATGGTGGGGGCACCTTTCTTGTAGAAGCACCACTTGGTCAACGCATCTTCTGGCAGGGTGCAGACAGCGCACGCCTTATGAACTAACACTTGGGTGCCATTTGGCAGGTCTGTCGGTAGTAGGGGGTCATTCACCAGAGTTTGAGCCGCCAGCGCACTCCTTTTTTGTTGGCTGCGCTGGCATGTTTGCTTGGTTCTGGGTCATAAATGCAGTCGTATTAGGGAATTTTAAAGATAGTCCTCCCAAGTGTCCTTTCATACCCTAAGTCCCATGCCTTGCCTGCATTCTTTTGTACTTCTTTTGCATGCATTTGTATATCCCGCAGTTTGAATCCACCAATGCTGGGTCTGCAAAACCTAAAACTCCTTATTAAGACATGTTGGCAAGTTTGGTTTTTATCATTTGATTTTCGTTTTGGGGTCTCTCAGGTTTCGATGACCCTGCAGGCTACTGATCAGATGAGGAGTCTTTTTTTGTTTTGTTTAGCTAAGCAAGATAAGAAGTTTGTCTGAAATCTGCCATGGAAAGCAGAGAAGGTCATATAAAGTTGCCGATTTTTTATTGTCTTCCTACAGAGTTCTCTTTGTCTAGGTTCCACATTATTCATGTTGTTCAGCTTCATTTGATTTTATAATGTCTCGTTCTTTCTAGGTACTTTATTTAGAAAAAAATGTCAACGAAAAGCACTAAAGGTGTGCGTAAACTAGAACGTCCTCGTCCACTGAGGTCAAACTCCGATTCAGACAAGTCTCCATCATCTCTTCTCAGTCCAGCAGAGAGTGTGACTATGCTACTTGACACAAGTGGTAAGTAATCAATGCAACCTTATTGCAAATACAAATTAATTAAAAAACTGCAGTGCTTTACTCTAAAACGAGAATTTCTGTAGATTAAATGAACCTACTGAAATGTGGAGTGAAGCTTTCTTCAAGTGGTTAATAACATACCATAAAACTAAATGCAATGCATAGAAGTGTATTCTATGCAATGTGCAATCTCTGCACAGGTCACAAATTTGATGCCTTGCAATGTTTGTTTATGTGCTATACCAATCACAAGCTATGCCTAAATGCAAATAGCACTCATGCTAATGCACACGGGTAGATGACACAAGGATGTCGCAAGGACAAAGGCA
Organism: Dermacentor albipictus; assembly: GCF_038994185.2. Taxonomy (NCBI): domain Eukaryota; kingdom Metazoa; phylum Arthropoda; class Arachnida; order Ixodida; family Ixodidae; genus Dermacentor; species Dermacentor albipictus. The sequence goes on along the minus strand of NC_091821.1, from coordinate 214,466,742 downwards.
CTGTTTGATGTTAGTTGAAGGAAGGATGGCGAGCAGAGGTATATACTGACAGAAGTACAACATGAAAGACCGTGGTAAAGCTGGATATTTATTCGTTTAATTCCTGCAGCTCTGTCATTATGAAAATGAGAACTGGCATGTGTGCATGTGCATTTGCATGTACTGCACAACATGATGCACAAGCCAATCATCTCAAAAAACTAGTTAGTGTTGGTACAAGAGAAGTGTGCATGCAATTGGGGCCTAAGGTTTAGAGCATCACTGTTGTGTGAAGTGACCTAGGTTCAGTCTCACTATTGGACATATAATCCTTTATTTTCTGTGTCTGAGCTATTCAGCAAAACAGCAGCAGCAGCAGCAGCCATGTCAGCAAAGGCCAGGAGGGTTCACCAAAAAAAGCTTTGCTTTAGAATGTACTCAATATGTCACCTGCACCCTGCATTCAGGCAAGCTTCTGGTTGTGTTTAGAAGAGATGAGCTACCACAATGGATGTTTCATGGCGAACTTGGAAATGGCATGCTGCAAGAAATTCAGGTGGTGTTCTTGTGTTATAAGTGTGATATTCAGGAAAAAGCTCATCCATCGTGCATTTCAAAAGATGGACCTTGTATGAAAGCACAAAATGTTCGACAGCGAGACAGGAACGCAAGTGCATTTGTGTTTCCGTCTTGCTGTCAAATGTTTAGCGCTTTCACAGAAAATATTTCAACAACAGCTAGCCCGATCAGTCACGCTAATTAATAGAGGGGTAAGGTACCATCATTGTAGTCTTGACCCTAATGGCCCTGTTTCCTTGGAAAAATATGGCACATTAGGCTGAAAAGGATTTCACAAAACATGCACAGATGAGCATATGTTAGTTGTTTGTTTAGTGTGTACTCCACTGCATTTATTTCTAACCACTAAGTGGGTGGGGGGTGTGCGATCTACAGGTTTATGTATGATCTTTGTGTCATTGCATTTCACTCCCAGGCTGCGAACTCAAGATATGAAGAAATGCAAAAGAGAAGCATTTGTTGCCTTTCTAAGGTTGGGATATGATCTTATTGGTGTGCCGTCTTGTAATACTAGCATAGCATAAGCAAGATTATAGGATAAGAATGTGTAAATGAAGCATCAGTGTTCATGGGGTTCTGTTCTTGTCTTGCATGCGCTTCACTAGCATTGCTATTTTTCATTTCCTTCAAAAGTACTTCTCAGTAGCAGTATTTCTGGGTGCCCTTGTTTACCATTATTTAGGGGTGTTTGCATAGTGAAATTTGCAAATCAGATCGAAACGAATATTAGAGAAATATGACCTTTGAATGTCAAATAGAAAATTCCAATTTCTATACTAAGTGAAGTATGAAGTGTATAGCTGTGCGGTGCGCAAACCACCTCACAGTATTGCCAGCTTGTGGAACTCTGTTAAGAGTTGTGCACTTGTAACTGTCCTGGGTGCACTTACATTATGAAAACAGGGTGTAAAAAGGCTCAGCAGTGCAGCCCTCTATGATTGTACCAAAAGCCTCATTGGATGTGCGTAAACATGGTATATATTTTGTTTATGTTGATGACTTACTGCCACCCACATGTGCCTTTTACTGCTTTACGAACCAAAAGCTTTCTAATGAATTATTTTTTTACAGCACAGTGCAATGTGAGTGATGAAGAGGTGCTTAATGAGATTGAAACACTTCATGTCTCATTGAACAATGGAAACTATGATGCAACCATATTGGCTCTAATTGCCAATGTCTGTGATCTGCTTAAACTAAAGGGAGCTTCCATGGAATCTTCCTTCAAAGGTATGAACTTTACTGAATGGTTGGCTCAAGCTTGCCAAGTAGCAATTTAGTAACAGGCATAAGCTGTTGTAAATGGCAGCGAAAGTGCCTAATGCTATTAGCACGTCTAAGGCTTTCCAGCTAGTTATTGTAGAGACTAGGTGTATCTTCGTTGCGAAAAGCATGTTCACTGGCTAGAATTTCTGTCGTCAAGTACTCGTTGTGTAATATCTGCCCTAAAGATATGTGACAAAATACATTGGCATTGCACATAGTTTCTTTCAGAAGTGCAGGGCAGTTTATCAGGAGACTATTAAGTGTAACCCCAGTGTATTTGCTGAAAATTTCATGGAAGGCTATCTTGTTACAGGGGCTAGTCTTTAGGTTCCTAGTTAATGGGTGTGCTTTTAGTAATGGCTTGCTTTAATTCTGCAATTGCCATGTGTCACCTAAACTTAATAATTATCAACATGTTTAGTAGCTGACACATAGTGAATTTATCACTGATTGTCAGCAAACTTGTATGATGTGAATAACTTGTTGAAAGGTTAGTGTTTATCTGTGCTGTGCCATCATTAGGAACTTTCAGCAGTTTTGCACAGGAGTTCATGGTTTCCTCCTTCCAGATAATTAGGCCTCAAAATTGCAAAACTCCTTGCTGTAATTACTTCCCGTCTCTGCCATGTTACTTATAAGTGTGAGCTATTTCTAGTTAACCCCACAAAGCGCAACATATCATTTTTGATACGCTAAATTTGATGACTGAAAAATATTATTGAGTGCTGTAGACCCAATGTACAGTCCATACTAGTATTTTTGATATTCTGGAGAGAGTGTTCAGTTATGAATGGTTCAGAAAATAAATTACCAATTAAGTAATCACCATGCTAATTAATTTTTACTTAGTTATAATTTCACTGTTTTCTTTGTACCATTATACTCTCTGTGGCCAGAAATACGTGTGAGCAAGTTGATTTTATTTGACGTGGAATGGTGTTCGAACTTTGCGAGGTTAAAGCTTGATATCTGAAACTAAAATATAAATTATGAGGAACGCTGTACTGGGGGACTCTGGAAACTTGAACCACGTGGGGTTCTTTAACGTGCACCTAAATCTAAGTACACGGGTGTTTTCACATGTTACCCCCATTGAAATGCGGCCGCCATGGCCGGGATTCGATCCCGCGACCTTGTGCTTAGCAGCCCAACACCATAAAACGTGTCCGATAAAACGTTCTGATAAAACGTGTCCAAAAATTGCATGCGCGTTAGAATTGAGTACGACCCTAAATCCACGTTACCATATCTCCATCGGCACTTGAAGAATGGCTGCCTCATACACGCTTCTAGCCTAGCTGCCATAGCTTCCTTGATGTGCATACCTTCATGTTGTACGTGTAACCAGGCACTGGGGTAACCTAGTCTACCGCCTGTCTTCCCGTTTTCTGTGTTTATTCAATCAGCATGGAAGCGCCAACTGCGAAGACACGCTAAGTCTACCATGATGCCACATTTAAAAGGAAAGTTATCATGTGCGCGGAAACGGGACGGATATTGGGCTGCATCACAGGTGTTTGGAGTTCACGAATCTTGCATGCGGGACTGGTGCAAACAGAAGGAGAATATTTTCGCCATCAAAGCAACAAGGAAGGGTTTCAGTGGACCGAAGCAGGGCCGCTTTGCCGAAATAGAAGAGCTGCTTGTGGAATATGTACGTGGCCTGTGACAACCCATCTGCTCAAAGTACAGGCGGTGCAGTTAGCCCTACAGAAAGGGCTAATGCAGAGTGACTTCAGAGCGAGCAGGTGCTGGCTATCAAATTTTATGAAAAGGAAAGGCTTTTCTCTTCGAAGGCGGACAGGGATATGCCAAAGATTGCCTGAGAAATATGAAGAGAAACTGCACAGTTTTCAGTGGTATGTTTTGAAGTTGCACCATAGGAACAACTACCACTTCGGACAGATTGGAAATGCTGATCAGATGCTGCTGTACTTTGACATGCCTGCCACCATAACTGTTAAAAAGAAGGGTGCGGAGCAAGTGCACGTTTCGTCTTCCGGCCACGAAGAAACTAGTCACCACAATGCTTTGTTGCACTGCAGATGGTCACAAGCTGCCCCCATATCTTATCTTCAGATGGAAGACGCTTCCGAAAGGAATTGTGCTTCCGAGTGGCATGATTGTGCATGCAAATGAAAAAGGCTGGATGACTACGGACTTAGTCACTGACTGGATTGATAATGTTTGGCGGAAGAGACCCGGCGGCAGTTTCGGTCTGTGTGGGATGCTTGTGCTCGACACGTTCAGGTGCCACCTTGACCAGCGCATCAAGGACAAGCTGGCTGCATGCAACATTGATCTTGTCATGATACCCGGTAGCATGACATCGCAGCTCCAGCCGCTCGATATTTGTTTGAACAAGCCAGTGAAAGATAGAATTCGGGCGCTCTACGTGGAATGGCGTGTCAGTGGCTGCCACGAATGCACGCCTGCCAATAAAATGAATCGTGCCTCGCTCCAGAACTTTGCTGGATGGGTGAAAGATGCATGGTGCATGATCCCGTCTGCCATGGTCAACAAGGCCTTTAAAAAATGCGGGATTTCAAATGCCATGGACGGCACCAAGGATGAAATACTTTGGTCTGTTGATAGCGATAAGGAGTTGTCTGACAGCAATGACGAGTGATATCTATTGCCCCACATGACTCGTACCGGCGCAGTGAAAACCTTGGCGGCAAGGTACACCAATTCCATTTGTATTTTTATTCATCGCAACTTTAGTGTATTGGGAATAAATATGTTTTTTACAAATGAGAGAAAATAGTATTTGTATATAAAAGCACGAGGTGCTCGGTATTGTAATCTTTTTTTTTTTTTGGTCATGGAAATCGGGTGCGTGTTACAATCGAGGTTTTCATCTTTCTTATTTTTTGTCACAGAAAACGGGTTCGCGTTACAATCGAGGGCGTGTTAGAATCCAGTAAATATGGTAATTACGATATCAAGCTTGAGTTTCGCGAGAGTGCAACAAATGAGTTGCATCAGCTTTTGATGCAACCTGCTCAAATTATGTGCCAAGGGCAGCATAGCTTCAAACATGAAGTTACATTACCACATTGGATGTGATGGTCACATAGAAAGTAAAGTTAGCTGTTTCTGAAGCGTCTCTGTAATCATCTAAGGGCTGTACATTGAGCAGTGTAACAAAAAATGATAGTCGTAATGTTTAAACAGGAAAGTGGCACAATGGATTTGAGACTAGATAGGTGTAGTTGATTTGCTAGTTGAGATTGAGAGAGAGATAGGGGGGGGGGGGAGTCGGGAAAGGTCATATAATGTGTAGGGTAGAAGGTACTGATCTATAGTGTGTAACAGAATGGTAATGGCCAAGGCAGGGAAAGCAATCACAGATGATATAGGATTAGGTGCAGTGTTGATAATGTTTTTTTGGGTAAAGTCACCAGTTTTCAGTTTAAAGTACTCCATATTTATCAAAGCATTTAAGTGATGATGACACTCATAATTTTGTCTTTTATGTTTTAGTTTTTCGTACACATCGTCTTACTAGGGAAAGTGGATACCACCCCTATTTTTTTAAATATTAGATCTCAAGATTTTACTTTGTACCTGCTGTGGTTGCTTAGTGGCTTTGGTGCTGCACTGTTTAGCACGAGGTCGCGGGTTCAAATCTCGGCCACGGCGGCCGCATTTCAATGGGGGCAAAAGGCAAAAACAGGTACCCATGTAGCTAAATTTAGGTGCACGTTGAAGAACACCAGGTGGTCAAAATTAATCTGAGTCCCACACTACTGTGTGCCTCTTAATCAGATCGTGGTTTTGGCACATAAAACCCCATAATCTTTTTTTTTTTTGCCTAGAATAGCACCTTTGATGCATTTATGTGGCTCACTAACAAGCTCTTCAGTATATGGTTAGAGGTAGTGTCAAATGGAAGTGCATAAATCCCTCTTGAAATGAATTTGAAATGAAGGAATGCACTTAGCCAAAGTCATGTAAGGAGTTCAAGGCAAAGTTGTCCTTAAGGTAGACTAAAAACTAGCTTGATTTAGTGACTTTGTCTCTAAGTTACCAACACTGATTAGGTGGTGGGATGAGATTAGTAAATTTGCATAGTGCCAGTGGTAATTCTGATAATTGGATATTGCTTGGAGTGGCCTTTGACCTGCAGTGGGCATAAAATATGCCGCTGATGATGATATCTGACTAGTGCTTATCCTTAGGTATCTGTTAACCCTTTATGGACAAGTGTTATGGACCACCTTCAGTGCCGGGATTTCAGTGTTCCCTAAAGTCATTAATTAGCCCACTTAGTCATGCCATTACCCACCATGGTTGCTTAGTGGCAATGGTGCTGGGCTGCTCAGCATGAGGTCACAGGATCGAATCCCGGCCACGGCGGCCACATTCCAGGGGGGGAGGGGGGGGGGGGCAAAATGCGAAAACACCTGTGTACTTAGATTTAGCTGCACATTAAAAAACCCAGGTGGTCCAAATTACTGGAGTCCCCCACTAAGGTGTGCCTCATAATCAGATCATGGTTTTGGCACGTAAAACCACATCATTAAATCATGTCATTTAAATTCTGGGAACTGTAGTCACAAATAATGTGTTGTTGAAAAATATCTTCTTTGTCTGTAACGTCATTTTGGGAACTACATGTGCTACATGCCATACTATTCTGTTAGCAGGTGCTGTCAATCTTTGTGGGCTACTTCCATGTGCTAATCAGAATCCTGTACTTACTAGTTGATGTGTTGTTTTTTTCCCTTCCTCCCAGATCAATTGGACTGTTACTTTGTGACTCTACGTAATGCGTCCCGTGACGAGAGGCTAGATGTAATAGGCCGTTTGAGGTTCCTTGAGGTGATTGAACTGCGGGCCTCTGGATGGAAGTGCAATGATAATTTGACTGATTATTTCAAGTGCAAGCTCGCAGAACTTGAGGTGTGTGGTCTCCTATTGTGCTTAAGATCTACTTAACAACGGAGAAAATGTTTGGGGAGTGAAGTATCTAAAGCTTCAGAATAGTCTTACTAACATAAAGAATTGGGCCAGAAAAAAAAAAGTCTGTTAAAATTTGCACATAGGCAGCATACAAACATCTGTTTGCCATTTCCTAAGACCGCATTTCATGTGGTGTCATCATTTATGACAGACGTTTATGCTGTGCAGGCCTACGGTAAACCCATGAAGCGTGGTCATGCAGCCTGGGAAACAGGGCTGCAGTTTGCACTAGTAAGTCTGACCAGCAGTGCTGCGCTGTTTTACAGGCTGCATGGCGAAACCGCTCAGTTTAATTATTTAATTTAATCTGCTCCCTAAGCCGTGTAACTGACAATGCATGAATACCCATGAAAGTGGAAGCAGGACCGCTGCCGCCATAACTTGCTGCATGTGTCATACAAGGATTACGCATTAAAATCTGATTGTATATTGCCCTTCCTTCCACTTTCCCTTCATCATGAATAACAGGAGTGTCATATTTGCCTCTTTCACACTGAAAGAAAGAAAATGAATTTGTAGTCTGTTGCTTAGTTTAGTAGTTACAATGATGTGATCGCTCTGCCAAGCTGTACAAAGAAGTTAAACCTTACACGTCCTCCTAGGTTTATGCTAAATTAGAATAATTGGCACCCAGCTTGTGCCAAAGGCCATTAGCAAAAAAGTAAGATGCGAGAAAGGACTACAAATACTCTAACTTTTCTCATACTCTCAAAACCATAGTGCCATTTGTGGTAAGAGAAGAGGGTGGCATGCGCTCTTGAGCTGAGAGGCGTTGGTATTGCGCCACTGTGGGCAAGGTAGAGTGACCGCTGGGTTGAGTGGTGCAGCATAACACCTGCGAATGTCAGTCTCCAAGTACTGCATAGAATATGATGTTGCATTAAGTCATCAACATATAAAGTAAAACCTTTTTTATGCATGCCCTTTAAAAAGTACTAATGATTAAAACATAGTTGTGATGAATCTCCGACCCAGTCTCACTAGAGCCTAATGTATTGGCTGGCCACTTGAGCCATTGTGGCTTATTGCATGGCTACCACTTAGTGCGTGCCACAACCACTTTTTGTCTGGTAGAAACTAACTGTGCCATCTCAAATTGCAGTGTGGCTGCCGCTGTGCTTTGTCACAAACAGGGGTAGAAGTTCTGCGCCAATTGCGCCATCCTGCGCCAAACCTCTGAGCTGCGACAGCCAGCTCCAAAACAGAAATTTCAATTGAAGTCATAAAATTTAGCTGGATATGCGCATTCACTGGCAACCACATGGCCATAGCCATGCGCTGGTTATCGTTTAGCCCTGTTCTCCAAGCCTAGGCAATCAGTTTTAGCTGCAACATCTGGATTGGGGTTATGTGGTGCGTTGCGGCTTGGCTGCGGAGAAATGGGGAGTGTATTGCGCCTGTTTATAATTCTTATGCATTCATGTACTATGGGGACCAGCTAAAGATGATTTCAACTGGTGCTCTTTATTTGTCACTGGTACTTTGTCATTGCAGTGTCAGTTGAGGGAAAAAAATTACCGACGATTACGTTACTTCCTAATGCAAAATTTGAGCGCAGCAAATAAGCTGTTTCACCTTTTCGATAGATTGAGGCAAAGAAATCGAGCAACACATGTATGCGCTATCACAGAATTTTTTTTTATTTTTCACACGTATTCCTTTAACAAAGACTCCACTAACAGTTCTTGACAGTCATGAAGGAAGCTTTGTGGTCGATGAGCGTTGCGATGAGCTTCTGCTTCAGCCTCGCTTACTGCTGGTTGCTCTCGACGGCGGCGATGAGCCTCCGCTTCGGCGGCGCGAACTGCAGGGTCTTCTCGGCGGCGGCGATGAGCTTCTGCTTCAGCCTCGCTTACTGCTGGTTGCTCTCGACGGCGCGAACGGCAGGGTCTTCTCGGCGGCGGCGCTTAGCCTCTGCTTCGGCGACACGTACTCCTGGATCATCTCGACGGCGGCGACGGTAAGCTTCTGCTTCGGCGGCACGCACCTCTGGATTCTGACGGCGACGGCGCTGGGCCTCTGCTCTGGCAGCTCGTTTAGCAGCAGCAGCAGCAGACGGAGGACTTCCATCGGTCGTCTCGCTCATGGCTCAGAAAGAACTGGCAGATAATTTCGCAGTGGCGAACGGCAGCGGCAATTTCGGCTCGGGCGGTGCACATATACAGATCCGCCGCCACCGATCTGGCTCTCTGATTGCCACCGCACAGGGCGAACGGCAGCGGCAATTTCGGCTCGGGCGGTGCACATATACAGATCCGCCGCCACCGATCTGGCTCTCTGATTGCCACCGCACAGGGGTTGCATTGGAGGAGGAGCGAAGAAAGGAATTAAGTTCGAGCCGGCGCTTTGACAACCGGAGACTCGCAGGAAGAGGGGGGAGGGGGGCGGCGTGTACACCCAGTGGCAAACGATGGGGGCAGAAGCGCGCGCAGCAAGCAGACAACACGATAAAGGGAGGAGGGAAGAGATAGCAGCGACTGACTGATGCCGCTGACGCCGATAGTGAGTCAACCCCAGCTGCGGAGTTGGTTTCAGGGACAACGCCGCCGATGCCGACACAAACAATATGATACCCTCGCTTCCGCAGCGCTAAGAACCAGGTCTAGCCGTGGGAAGGTGGTCACGTATTCGTCGACGTGCCGGGGCCTACGTGAAATAACCGGCGCGTCGGCAACTGAAGAGCACCCTATCCGCCACACAAGAACAGGGGGGGGGGACCCTTTCCTCCTCTTTCTGCATGGCGGCGACGGTGTTCTATGCAGTCACGTTATCTTGACTCTCTAGCGGCGTCAGCGGCATCCAGCGGTATCAGTCGGTCGCTGCTAGCGCTGGGGGGATGAAAGGGGGGCGGAGCTGGTTATGAGGCCGACAACAACGCCGACGACGACGCGAAACCCAGGAACGGACGCCAAAGAGCTGCGCTCTAAAAGTCGTATACAATCAGCACATAGCTCACCAGTTCAGTTATACTGCTTTATTTTAGAGCTCGCTTGTTTGCCCTTTTGGCAAATCTGTGTCAATTAATGGCGAACGTAACACGTAACATCCCAAACATATTTTGGCCATGCACCACGTCTGGTTGCTGATTGGATTGTGTGGCACGGCGAGAAAACAACTGCTTGCTCTCGTAAAGTTTCTCGACGACAAATCTCCAGGGGCAACAGTGATGGTCACCCAACCTTGAATTCTGTCTACTCCATTTTATGCATGACCGCATTCTGCCAAATTGGACTTTTGCAGCGGCAGAACGTATGCGAGAGATCTAAAGTTTGTGTGTCATGGTTTTAGTGTTCCTTAGTGGCCAAATGGCGGTTGTAAAAAGCTGAAGAAAATGCAGATGGCAAAAGCTGCGTTGTGGCAATGTTGTTCACGATGCAACTTGCGCTTATCGAGTTTGTTTAAATTCAGCAGATTATAGTTCAACTCCTAAAGTATAGGTCACTATTGTACATTGGGTCTATGGGGCCCATGGCCATCAATAAGTCCAAGTTTGTCCGAAAAATTGGTCTACAACTGTATAGCCCATGATATCAGGTGCGTACCCAGAGAAAAAAGCCAGTGCACTTTTCTCCCAGTTTATCTTCATCAAAAAATAAGCGAATTTTTTTTCTGTGCAAGGGATGTGCAAAACTGACAAACATGCAACGATAAAGTAACTTCTTATTTATTCTGCAAATGTGTTAATAACGGCTGTCCAAACAAAATGTCGCCATGAATAAAAAATAATACTGCTTTATGCAAATGGTGATCACTCTATGTTGATGGACATTATTCATGCTAGTTATAGGTATTTATTTGTGCACAAGTGAAAATTACCTAAAGGAGCTGACAACTGTCCAGAATATGTTGTAATATGTTGAGGGAAATTAAATTACCATAATTATAGTGATAAACTTTAGCACACTGGTCGCAATTTCAGTAGGAATTATCATTTTAAATTGGCAAAGAAAGTCTCAAAAACCGGTAAGTGTCACAGCCTGGCGGTGAAATCTTGGTACTCCAGATGTAGTACTATACGAGATTATTGTACGTAAGTTGGCTATTATTAAGTACAGCATACTTATTACTTGAAATTGCAGTTTGTATATTATTAGACACTTGCACTTTATTCTATGCTTATTACGAAGTAAAGAAAGTCCACGCTTATGAGCGGCACACATGTCCCACAATGCATGGCGGCGCACATACTGTTGTACACGCAAGTTTGCGAGTAAGTATCCAGAGTTGTGTGGTCTTCCTGTGAAATGCAATATGCCATTGACTAGTTGTGCCATAAATAGCTACCAGCACTACAATATTAGCACAGGCGTGGCTATGGCAACACACTGAACTGCACATAACATGTAAAAGGATCATTTCGCTTTCAAGAACTCAACTAGGCTTGGCTAAAAAACACTCCTGACTGGTTAATTACCAAAGCAGTTGGACACGAAACCACAAAAACATGTAGCTATTATTGTAGATATAATCAGAAAAACATGAATCGCTAGAGCATCGGCTTGATAATCAAAATAATACTTTCTCACAGCTATGGCCCCACTTATCGTCTGGCTCCCACCAATGCTGGCATGTAATTGCTATCACGCTCGTCTATCACTGTTTTCAGCATGCTTCCAGTGAACGACTACATCCCCACTGCATATAGAAAAATTCTGATAAAAAATGTTCCATGGCACTTCTCGCGTTACCACTTCATGACTGCAAAAAAAAAATGGGTACCATGGAAATTTGTTGTCAGTCCCTTTAACCCCACAAAGTCTAACGTATCATTTTTGATATGCTGAATTTGATGCCTAAAAACTCCGATTTAAGCTCTGGAATCCCATGTAAAGCCCATGTACTGTTTCTGATATGTTGGAGGGTGTTTTCAGTTGTAAATAGTTCAGAAAATCACTTACTAATTTCATAATTAATTACCTTACCAAATTATCATTTCAACAGTTTTCTTCGTACTAATATACTTTCCATGACCAGGAATAAATGTGAACGAGTTGTTTTAATTTTCTTTGGTGTTTAATGATGTTTAGGCTTTGTGCGGTTAACTAACCTTTATTAACTTTCTTTATCGATCTGCTATCACTGCAGTAGTTCTGAAGGATCTAGAGAAATGACTGATAATTGCATGTAAAGCAAGCTGTAGGCCTTGTGCTGTCCTTTTCTTTGACCCGCTGCAATAGTCCAGTGGCTATGGTGTTCTGCTGCTGAGCTCGAGGTCATGGGTGAAATCCTGGATGCAGCAGTCATTTTGATGGGAGCAAAATGCGGGAACGCCCGTGTGCCTGCACAAAGAAAAACCCCAGGCGGTCAAAATTAATGTTTCTCACTACAGCATTCCTCACAATCAGGTAATGGTTTTGGCACGTAAAACCCCCGGCGTTAATTTTCAAATGTTTTTTTTTTTTCTGGTGACAAAGAAGTCCCACAAAATAAAAAAAAAGTCTTTTTTTTTTTAATTACACCATCTTAATGAGTTCACTTGCCTGAGATTGCAGTAGTCTCAAATGTAAACCTCGTCAACTACTGGCCACATTCCTCGCACTGGGAATGAGCGACCGCTCTCTTTTCCCATAGCACCAGTAACTGCATGTATCTTCGGTCCTCATCAAACACGAAGTCATGGTTTTAATGTTTGTAAGATGTGCAGTGTACAAGGTTTACGTTTGAGATTGCCGGCATCATCGACGCGTGGGTAGATTTTCATGTGCCGTTTTTTAAAAGTTTCATAGGCTCTTTGTCTTTCTTTCGGCCAGAAAAAAAAAATGCTACAGAAAAAAATCTAGTTTGCATTAAACGCAGTTATCTATCAAACCTTTACATTGACACATCAGTTAATAAAACTTAATATTTGGACCTGAATATGATATACTTACTTGTGCACAAAAAAAGTAATTATGACTAGCATGTACTACACCTACGAACAGAGTGAGTAACGCCCTCCTTTATTTATTTATTTATTGGCCACATTTACATGGCACAGCCTGTATGTAACTTCATTCTACTGTTATGCAAAGTCAAATGAAAAACATATTTTCTCAATCTGCCTGTATTTCACTCATGTTGAGCTTTATCAAGCTGCTCCAAAATGCATAATATGTTCTGCTCTGAAATAGGTAATTCTGCTCCAGACATGCTCCAAAATGGCAAATTGTTATTCCCGGAGCTGGTCTAAAAATTCCTTGGCCATTTCCACCCCTGAAAAGACCTCTGCCATTCCAGGAAATGCAGAGACTGGTCTACCAATGATTGTGGCTTGGATGGGGGTGTGAGGATGCTTATACAATCGAACCCACTTATAACAATACCAGCTTTAACAATACATGTATATCAATTATAAGAATAAGAAGCTGCTGCACCATTAACTTTTGTATGTTTTCTATGGTGAACTAAACCGCTTATTACAATGCGCCCATGCTTCATTATCGGTTATAACAATGAAGACTGGTTGCTGAGTGTCTATGTCGAAAGGTAATGAAATGCGAAATCCTTGAAAAGAAAAAAGAAAACTATAAGTTTGAGCTGCTGCACGATCCACCGCTCCCCCAATGGTTTGCCGCGCACTCATTTTCCAGTCTTGTCCACATCGCCAGCCTCACATGCCTCTCTCTCGTTGCCCTTCCACACCTCCAAACACGGATGGGCTGCGCCCGTAGCTCCATGCCGCACCACCTTTCAAAACACGAATAGACCGCACCAATTGCGCGGACAGCACTGCGCTGCTTCCAGATTGCTTGCTGGCTGCTTATTCTGTGCAGTTCTACCAACGGATTAAGTTGCTCGTGCTTGTCTTTATTGGTTGCGTTGAAGTCTTTCCTGGCCAAGTGGTTTCTAAGCCTCATTTGACTCGCCGCCGAAATAGAAGATGGCAGATCCGCCCTCCATAAAGTTTCCTAGAATTATTACGGGTGGGAACTCTGGCGCTGCAATCATTCAACGACCATGGGAATCGTGGGAAGTAGTACATGGATATGTCTGATCTTCATGCTTGTGGATTCAGACATTCTTGTGGTTTTGTTTACTGTGCGTAATATGTCTTTGTTGTCGTAAATTTCAGAGCAGTCTATACTTTTCGAAGTGCAGAAGATGCTGCGAACACACAAACGCTACTAATTGCAACCGTTCAGCTTGTCGAGGTGGCCAAATCGAAAAGTGCCAGGCTTCTCAGGGCACTGGCTTGCCCGCAATAAATTCATGAGGGTGTTTGTCGTTTGTCGATGCAAGTGTCCATGGTGTAATGGTTTCAATATTGGGTTTCTATGCTAGAGGTCCTGTGTTTGAGTTCTGCGGTTGGACAATTTGAATAATGTTTATTTAATTATTTGTTACGCAGCACTTTGTCGGAAATGACGAATTCACAAAGTTGCGGAGCCATGTGAAGCCAGAAGGAAGAAGTTTAGGCAAATCCATGTACTTCCTGCAATTTCCACGCTGGCTGAACTGCCCCCGTTGCAGCTCTGTAGGCACTAATGCCAGAGTTCCCTCTTGTAATTATTGTATGAAACTTTAGCCACCTACTGATCATTGGCAGTGCACAACATTGCTGGTGAAAAGAAAGCGCACTAATGTAGATTTGGAAATGAAGTGCTTTTAACCGATGAGGCAATCGTCACGAACATGCTTGCATTGGATAGCGACGGCGACGACGGAAGTGATGATGTGGTAGGGCTAGCTGCCTCATTGTTGTCCTTGCAGGATTCCCTGCTGATGATTCAGTCCCTTTAAGCTTCGTTTTCGTGAGGGACCTTCCGTTGCACTATGTGGAGTAGCTAGATGCCTTGGAGAAGGATGTCGGCAAACTTCATGTAAAGCAAGCAAAGCTGACGGACATAGGGTTTTCTCATGCAAGCCAGTGAGCACGTGGTGAGATGCTTGTGGCCATCTCACCCCAGCGTTTCTTTTGGATTTCTCAAGCTGACAGGCTGCTGTGGCAACCTTCTTGCATATTTTAAAAGGCACCTTTTGGGGCCGCCAAAGCGATGCCTCAGTGGAGCTCGCATGTTGCTTGCCGCCCCTGAACCCTTTTTGCAATTGTTATAGCAGAGCCATTCGTGAATGCCGACAGCCGCAACTGTCAGATCGGCCGCTGCGGCTGCGGATCGGAGCGTGCAAGAAGCAGAGTTTAACAGTTATGGAGTGAACACAATCAGCAGTCGGGTGGAGGAAGGTGGTGGAGAGAGGCACTGGCCTCCCTCCCATTATGGTTTTTCTCACAACTCTGCCATCCCCCTATCTTGATTTTTTTCATGCAACCTGGTTATAACAGTGATGCTTATAATAGAATTTTCGTGGCACTTGAATATTATTATAAGTGGGTTCGACTGTACATACTATATAAACATTGGAAAGGTATGGGAGGCAAGGTGGCCGCCTCAGCAAAGAACATAGCCACTGATGGTGCTCCTGTATGACCTATCCTGGCCAATGTTATCACCATAGGCATCTTCACTTATCTGCGTGGCAGCGCATGTAGTGTAATACGTAATTGCTTTGGAAGCGTACTCCATGCTTTTAAACCCAAATGTGCTGCCAGTCTGTCATCCACAGTCTTGCACTGAGTACCCCACCAGGAAGGGTATGGGCACAAAGAAATAGATGCTCACCCGACCGTATACAACGAGCGTTCTGGCAAAAGGGCAGTTTGTACGTAAAGGTGACTTGCTGTACATTAATCGTTCTGGTTGGTAGGCACCACATGGGAGCAGGTACTGTCATTCCAAGAAGCACCACTGGCTCTCATGCAGTAGGTAGCTGCACACACATGCGGGGGGAAGGCTCAACAGGGGAAGGCTTGCATCATCTGCTTTGCTGCCATGCTCCTGTACCCTACTTTCAAAATGCTGCTTGGTATTGCCTGTCCTTATCACACTGCTTTTGGGGGGCAAAAATAAAAAAAAGAAAGCTACCTTCTCGGGACATATTTCAATAACATTTACTGTAGTGTCGCATTTCTTTCTTTATTGGGGATGGTGTGCATAAAAGGCAGAAATTTGTCATGCCATGGTATCACATGTTGCCTTGTTTTTGCCTCTTGCTTCACGAGCCACTTCCGGAGTTGACATTGCTAGCTGTCATGGGCAGACTCCAGTGCCAGGCGAGCTTGGCTCAACATAGTTATTGTTAATCGACACCACTGTGAAGTTGCTGTTTGACACCCACTCTGAAAATGCACTGGATGGTTGTTTATAGTTCAGGCTTTATGCCCAAGAGTGTCAGACTTTGTGCAGCATTTTTTTTAGCACAGAAAGGTGCCACATGTCCGCATCTTTTCACTGTTCTGCAATGTGCACTCCATCGCCAAGATTCTGTTCTACACTAGCAATGTTCTTGTGTGTTATGATTTGTTCAAATTGACAAGGGGAACACTACTCAAAGCAAGTCTTTTTTTAAGTATTTATAGAAAAGGCCAGTTTTCATAGAAAATTCCATTCAGCGTAGTGACTATGTTATGGAACTCTATCATGTATGAGGTGGTTGTATCCTATCGTAGTTGCAGCAGCCACATTTATTCAGGCAAGCAGAGAATGCAAAAATGCTCGTATACTTATTTGTAAGTGGACATTAAAGAACCCCCGGTGGCTAAAATGAACTCAGTAGCAGGCATCCTTCATATCTCTGAGTGTAGGAATCACAAACTTTTGACTGCAACAAAAGGTGACCGGAGGTCAACCAGTCCATGGAAAAACTTGGCAAATGTACGCAGCTGTGAGGCTGCAGTGGCACCACCACTTTTGGGTTAATGCCGAGATGATTTATGCAATGCTTAGTCCCACTCCAGGACTACGAGCTTGCTTCTTGTCTGAGACATCATGGTGACTAGGGTTATTTGCGAAAGTCTGCTTGTAAGGCTGAGCATAATTGCATTTCTTAGGTCCATTGGCATATATATTTCTTCTTCATGAACAAGTAGGCTTGTTATATCTACTTCTAATATGCTGGGTTGTTTATGTTTTAGAACATACAGAATTTATCAAAATTGGGTGTTGCAAATAGCATGATTCTAGCCATTCAGCTGGATTACTGAAAGAGGTTG
Organism: Dermacentor albipictus; assembly: GCF_038994185.2. NCBI lineage: Eukaryota > Metazoa > Arthropoda > Arachnida > Ixodida > Ixodidae > Dermacentor > Dermacentor albipictus. The sequence goes on along the minus strand of NC_091821.1, from coordinate 214,449,923 downwards.
ACATTGCTTTCATGGGAAATAAAAATGGGTGATTGGCTAATTAAAAAGATCAATAATTAACTTTAATTAGTTACCTTGTGACACATATTTCAATTTATGAATATCAGCCGGTGTGTTGGCAAGGCATATCCACTTGTAACAAGTTTTCAGGATGACACCTGTTTCCATATATTCATTCCCAAAATGTGCGACGAATACATGGGTTTTCTAGTTACTTTGGTGCTTCAATGCATGAAACGGTGGTTGTTAAAAAAAAGTAAATGGAATAGGAAATTTTTGCCGTGAGTTTCACGACTCATGTCTTGAAACCCATCAGGGTGTCTACCAACAGGGAAAACTGGAAATTCTCAGGGACTTTGAATAATCTGGAAATACTTATGGAAAACTCGGGAAATTTGTGCTTCAATAGGGAAAATTAGCTGTAATTTTATTGAAAGGGAACGAAAGTCGCGGTAATGCTGACTCAAGTAACAGAAAGGGATCGTAACGAATCATCTTTCATGCTGTGTCGTCGGCTGGAGGAAATGCCAGTGTACAGTCAACGACAGACTTTCCAGACGCCCGATAATTCAGACGGCCTTGGGGCAGCACCACGTACCCCATAGAGTCAATTTATAAACACGTTCGAAATTTCGGGACACAAGAACCCTTCGCTGTCTGATTTTCCAGACTTTTTGCCGTGACTGCAGGTCCAAAATGGCTATAATCAAAGCAATCACTGCCATCGTCTTGATTACCTCACCGCCTTGAATTGGCACTCTTGCACGCAGACCCGCTGGCAATTGTAGCCACCACAGTGGTAAACGCTAGGCCTAGCTGCTTCTATGTTCGCTATTAAGCTTCTTGCCGTTCAGTGCCATGTTTTTCATTGAAAGAATTTGCTGCTGTCAGCAATCGCACCGACTCTGCCTTTGTGGTCCTCTTGATTGGCTTCGAAGCTCGGAAAGCATAACACGTTGCATAATGCTGGTTCCCGAAAGTCAGCTTAGCCTGAATACGGCAATGTTATTCAGTGAAGCATGTGTAAAAATAAAAGTAGAGCATGCATAAAAGTATAACAAGCGTGGGAAGAGACAATTGTCACAGGACACAGTATGTATTCCTTAATTAGGCTTGCGTCCACCCACCATTTCCTGTCAGAGTACAAGCACCGATATGCTTAATAAGTGTACTGGCAGGCCCTTTCGGATGTGCCTGTGGCGGTCTGAGCCCTTAAAGGCAGTAAAAGACATGCATTCATTTTTTTCGAACTACTCGATTTTTCGGTTGTTTTCGCAGTCTCTAGGAAGTCCGAAAAATCGGACGTTCGCTGTACAACTGACCAAGAGGATGCTTCAAGTGGTCCGTCTGGCAAACGCGCAGTGAAAGGAGGACGAGTATAGAAAAGACCTATGCATTGATGAATGAATGGGAAAGGAAGACAGCCGCCACATGTTTCAAGGAGCTTGAGTTCAAAAAACGAAGTGTTGGCTGACACCGAGATGCAGATGTCCCTCATCCAAACCAAAATAAACTCTTTCAAGTAGTGAAATGCAACACTGAGGTGTTGTGCGCAGGCTTAGAGTATGTCAGGAGAGTTAAGGTAGACACATTGCTGAGTAGACCATAAATATGATCGATGGCTTTGGCGCAGACAAGGAAGGACGAAAGGGAACAATGGGTGTGCCATCTTTCAACTGTTTATTCTCTATTGTATAACGTGCAATATATACATGCAGGAGAATGCGCAACATACAAAACAGCTTCAATCACACAAAACCATAAGCACAGCCGGCTATCCAAAAACCTTCTTTCTGCATGCAAAGGTAAAGCTGATGTGTCACTAATACAAGACGAACCTCGCTCTTTAATATGAAACCTCTCCAACAATTCACGTGCCAAGAATCTGTATCTTGTCCAGTCATGGCTCAGACGGATGTGAATTGCAGTGCTTAGGCAAACAAGCTCAGTCTTTACTTTTCAGTGACGGCTCATGTTTTCGCGCATGCTCATTTATGCATTGCCCAGTTTGGCCGACATATGTCTTACTGCAAGACAGTGGAAACTCATACAAGACTCCGCTAGCACATTTTGTGTGCAACTTAGTTCACCAAGCTGTACACACTGGCCTCACCTTTCTCTGCACTTGCTCAGCCCTTCTCCTATGTTCGTCGCTCTTAAATTTCTGAAGGAGCGACTCGGCAATGGCAGTAATGAGCGCGTGGGGAAACCTAGCGAAACACAGTCGAACCAGTTGATTCCTAAAGCTTGTCTGCATTGTGTGAGGGCATGACCGTACAAGAGCTAATTGAAGGCAATGTTTAGCAATGGCCCTCTTAACTGTCTTGAAATGGGCTGACTCATATGGCAGTAATTCCTTTGTTGTCCGAGGTGAATAAAGCCAGCAGATGTGACCTGTCCGCAAGGTGATATTAAGATCTAAAAATTGTAATAAGGTACCTCGTGAGTAAAAACCAATCCCTTCCCGAGATGGCAAAAGGCCGCTAAAACTTTGTCAACAATGGGCTGATATGACGGAATGGATTGTTGCTTAAAACAATTGAAAAATTGTCAACATACCTAAAGACCTTCAACCCCCCACCCCCCATTAATATGCTGGTGCAAGGCACGGTCAGCAGTAGATAAAAACAACTTGCAAAGCACAGGAGCCAATACAAATGCCTTGTCTTTGTACGTAAAATTCATCATGAAATTTGATGAAGGTGACTTTAAGATGAAACTCAAGGAGGGAATGGCTGGGCAGGCGATTGTTGTGGCATGTCGCTCTAAGTCGCACCTAATAGGCAGAAATGAAGGGAGTGGGGGAGAAAAGGGGTTCACACGCCCAGTGTATTTTCGGTGCAGTAAACTTGCTCCAAAAATCACCAGAATTTGTCCAGTGTAGTAAACAGCATGCAACAAAGGGTTAATAGTATGCAAGGCTTTGTGACTTACCCTACTTAATCATATGAATGCACTGAATTAAAATTTGCTTGCTCCAGGTTGCTCCACCAATGAGATATGTGTGCTCCAGACTGTTCCAAAATCAGAATTTGTCTGCTCTAATCTGCTACAAAGCGACTTTGGACGTTCCCACCCCTGAGCATATGAAAAGGCCTCATTTGATATGGGATGATATGTAGATTTTTTTTATGTAAACAAATTTTTAAAAATAAAAGAAAGGCTTTACTATGAGGGTACTTTCTTCACTACTTATCTCTTCAGTGTGATGGAAACTAGTCCATTGCTTTTTTAACTAAAATTGTTTGTTTAATTACTGATTTTAAGGTCCATGTTGAAATGCCAGTATTTAGTGTGAGACTGTAAGAGGCTTGTCAATATACATGATTTTTAAAAGCACCATCCATTGTTGAGATGTTCATCAACAAAAATTCACTTAAGTTCCTTTCAATTCCAAAGCTGGGCACACAAAGAATGCCCCCAGCACCTTCCATGGTTAATGTTCAGGTGTCAGCAATCCTGTATAAATTCATGTCAAGTGAATGAAGTCCAGTGTTCTATTGTGTCTACACGATGGTTCCATTGCATTGCGACCACATTTTGTGCACATACTTTGTTTGAAGGGCCATGAATTCAGCCCATTGTACAACTCTCCACCAACACAAGTGGCCTATTTGCAACAGCCTCAACAACAGCAGCAGCCACAGCAAGCTCAGCAGCAGCACTCAATGGCACCCATTACACCAGCAACATCGCCACCACTCTCGCTGCAGCCCACGGAAGTGTTGAAGAGTTCAGGGAAGTTTGGCAAACCAGCAAAGTGAGTTTCACTAGTCAAGTTTCCTTTCTCTAGCCCTTTGTCGACTTGCTATGCACTGCTTCCTTTGACCTGTTACTATTACACCATAGTATTGGGTTTGATGGACATTAGATTATTTGTGCTTTCTTTGTCCTGTCTTTTTTTTTTTTTAGGATTCCAGGCCGCAACTTTCTAAAAGATGAAATTGTTATTCGAAACTCCGACTCTGGCAAAGGTAGGAAGTCATTTAATCTCATTAGCAGCATTTAGTAGCTGGCTGTTATTTTTTTCCCACCTTTAGCTGTAAAAGCTTTTGGGCAGTTTTCTATCTAAGAAACTCGTATTGGTTTCCTTGGTAGTTTTGTGCTACAGTTATGTGGATGACAGTTCTTCCTTTCATAAGCCTTCCTCCACCTTGTAGGCTTCTGCAGAACTGATTTGCCATATTTGGCTGTAAATGTTGAACTTGCCTGCCAAATTTTAAGTATCAATACATACCTAGAATGAAGTTCCTCTCAAGTTTGGGCAATGTTCTTTGATTACATATTTGCCAGATAGAGTTCTCTAGAACTGCTACTGATGTTGGTATTATTCATTGTTGGTGGGGTCATTATACCATTTTTTGAAAGTTTTCTCTCGCAGATAAGGATGGTATTCTTTACTGGAGTTATTCTAGGCAAGTCTTGATTCACACAGTCTTGGAACATGTTTAATGAACTATATTACTTCTGAAAGGTTCGTTTTATGGCCATTAGAGGGGTGCAAAATTGAACAGCTGAAAACAACCAAACACAACTTTCTACTGTTTTTGTCTTTGGGGGCACTGGCCTTTAATAGTGCAGAAGTGTTTGGACATGTATTTTTTTCACTTTTCTTCCTTTGTGAACAGTGAGTGCAGGAGGGGGGTGGGATTTGAGCAAACATGTTCAGGCATTATCAGCTGTAACATTCTGTCCATGTTTCACATGAACTTTTTTTTTCTTTTCGCAATGTACGAGCCTACGTACAAGGTTAGCTTCACCTACGAACAGTGTACTTGCACAGTGAATCGAACTTCAGATGGTGCAGACCTATGGTCATAGCATATGGCAGCAAGCACTTATATTTTAAAGCATTAGCTCTTCTTAGCTAGTTCGTCAGTTTTGCGCCGTTGCTGTTGGCAGCGGCGCTGTCCGCAGTGCAAACTTTGGCAGTGTGCCAAGATCGTTGGATGTTTGTGCAAGTAGGGGATGCTTCCACTGGTGGACAAGCATGCAATGCTGGATGCACTTCCACTAATGAGAGAGAGAATTTGGTCACGTGATGCAAAGCTCGTTTCTTTGTGACATCACCAGAGGGTGTAGCCCTCCGCACATAACTAAGGTCCTTAGATAAAACACGTTGATAAGCCCCTTGGATATGTGTCATGGGCGGTAGAACTCGGAGTTAATCCAACTAACTGTGGGAGTAAAAGCTCCCAATAGCAACCATGTATTGAAATCGGTAACTGCAAGGCCGCCGCCATGTTGCTAATCTGTGCAGGTGCAGACGACAAGATGTGATTTAGACAAGATGCGCAATCAATGTGATCCCCAGACTCCCGCAGGATGGTTGACGCCATCTAGTTTAGGCACCTACAAACACATTTTCATGTACTGTAAGTTTTACATGAAAATTGTGTAAATAGCTATCAGATCTTTCTGAAAAATATATGAAACAAACTTTACACATTGTTCATACGTACCTGCTATATGTAAACGCTTGTTTTTGAATCGCATTTTGAATCTGTTTAGCGTTACAAGAATGAGAGGTAGCAACATGGCAGTGCCTTTGCGGTTCCCCATGTGGTTCCCACTTTCTTTACTTGCTTTTTCTTCTAAAGTTAGTGTATAACTATATGGTGGAACTCTTACGATTGCGCTCGCATTATTGTGGGAGTTTTGATGTTGTCACGCCTAGCCCTCCCTTTGCGGGTCAATGGCAGCACGGGCGTTTGCTGCTGCATCATATTAAGAGGAATCTTTAGCTCAGCACCAGCTATTAACACCACCTATTAAAATACATGTAAAATGCAGAAATTCTTTTGTGAAATAACCCCTGGGCCGATTTTAATGAAATTTATGGCATTTGAATGAAAGAGTTAAATTCTAGTGACTGTTGGAAGCGGAATTTCGATTTATTGGCTCTATTTTTACAAAGATTTCTATATAATTGGTGTGTTTAGGAAATAGAAGCCTGAAGGTTATAAATTTGTCCCTCTGTATCAAAAACAGATATCGCCGTTCTGTAAATTGCATCCGTCAGAACATCCAAAGCGGACAAATGTAATATATTAATTTAGGTCTTATGTGAAACTGTTACAATGTTTGCAAAGGTTTTGCAATAGTGCCACTCAATATTAGTGGCGTATTTGAGAACCATATATAGTGCATCAAGTTTGTCCGCTTTAGGTGCGCTATTAGATGCACTCCACACAATTGCGATACCGTTTTCCATTGCTGAGTTAGAGAGTTGTAAAATTCATAGTTTTATTTTCTGAATATTTGCAATTTTTGATAATTTTCTTTCAAAAATGAACAGCCTAAATAAAAAGTCTGCTTCGAACAATCACTAAATTTTAACTTTTTCTTTTAAATGCAACAAACCTCATCAAATTTGGTGCAGTGGTGGCTGGGAAAAACTATTTCTACTTTCCAATGTATTTAGATAGGAGCCCCCCGAACTAAAGCTTCCTCTTAACCAGATTGTGTTTACGGTAGTGCCGGCAGCGGTGAGTTGGCAATGGAGCGTCGGCACGCTGCTGCATGCCTGGCTGCACCAGTGTATGTTTGAAAGCCAACAAGCACTTGAGCATCGGAGAGGAGCATAGTAGTTGTAACAACATAGTAACATGGAACGCAGCATTCTTTATGCTAAATTGTCATGGAGGTAGCATGCAGACCCTTCAGACCCCCAAGCGATACGATGAGCTCGAGGTCGGGAGCAAAAAGGCCTAGCCCGCGCCACACCTAACGAGAGTTACACACTCATAACCGTTGTCCGATTTTTTTTTTAAAGCAGATACACTTTTATTTGCTCTTTTCTCGAGTATAGACAGCACTGTAAGGAAGTGAAGCATACTAAGAGGAAAGGGCAAACTTGGCACATCTTGTTACATTGCGCTAAATAAATTTCAGTTGTTCCCACACATATTGGATTGTCATGACACTGCGGCTGGCAGACCAATTCGGTCTACATCTGCTCACAATCTTCATTTACAGCGCAGCTCTTAGGTGCCCATTCCTGTGGTGTGCGTCAGCGTTGTCCCTTGTAACCGAGCGAACGATGAAAGCGAATGCGAAGCGCAGCAGGGGATGAAAGACGCAAGAAGAAAAGCAGAGGATGAGGTGCAGCGGAACCATGACGTGGAAAGGGGAGGAGGAGGGTATGGCGGAAGGCTAAGAGGAAAAGCATAGTGAGCTGATGGTAGTTATGAAATGGCGCCAGAGGAGCATGTGTCATCTGGGAGGCCTGGTGGCGCTGTGAATCACGCCCTCGCGTCACCCACATGCTGGCTCTCGCGATCTCCAGATTAGTGAGGCAGTGGCACCACACTTCGCTATGCTTGCAACAGGCCGCACAAGACAGATTGTCCGTGCCAGCCAATATGCAGGGTGTCCCGTACAACTTGCGCCAAACATTAAAGATATGTAAATGCCATGTAGCTGGACAGAACCAAGGTAATGTTGTTTGGCATTGCTTGGAGATACTCAAATTATTTTTTTTTCATTCTGCCAAATTAGTCAACTAGTTTTAATTAATCAACTTCTCAAATATTATAATTAGATTAAAAGTGTCAATAAGAAAACTGTAGAGTAACATGAGAAACTCCCGATACAACCTTCTATTGCTCGATATGGGCTACATAAAAGTGTTTATCTGAGTGTGAATGAAACTCGTGAATACACACAAGGTGCGTCGAGCGGCCAGTCGCGTGGCAATTTCGCTGCATGGAGCAGCGTGAGGGAAAAAAGTTTTCCGTTATGTATTGTCATGGGTTATTCAGTAAGGCGGGATGGTCCTGATGATTAAACATTGCATGCAAAACCATAAATATCTGGGGCCTCAAGCTCACATGGCGACAATACTGTTTTCATTATTCTTGTCTCCCTCTCGTAAACGTTCAATATGGACAGTTATTGTGCAACTAACAACTGAATCTTTTTGTGAAATATTTGAACATGCTAATCCTCAACTTGGTAGCCAACAAGATGGTTATGAGTGTATGTAGAATTATTTCCACCTAACCTCAGTTTCACAAAAATTTTGCTTAAAGCAGTTTCCAACTGCAAGTATGGATGTAATGCAGGCTAAACTGTACAATTGGCAACTAGAGGCTGACTCTTCAAGTGGCACAGAGCCACTGTGTTTAAATGATTCAGCCATTTGGTATGAGAAAGGGGGGGGGGGGGGGCTATACAGCACTCTGGGAACGCCAGGTGGCATTCCCCAGGGTCACAAATTATGGGAAGCCCTGTAATACTAGACTAGGCATTGCATTGAAGGGCAGGATGTTTTGTGCCAGGGCAGATGAGATGCACTGGCACAGGGGAGGGTGTATGAACATGCATTGCTGTAGTGAGATGGGTAGGGGTTATGTTATGTGCTGGGCTTGGTTGTATGCTTCTGAATTCCGAATAAAAATTGAGGCTGGCCAGAAGATAGTGGATGCCTTATCAGAGTAGCTGATACGCAATATGTTTTGCTCTTGTCTAATGTTTCATGTACGGACAGTGATGTACAGTAATCCCTCATTATAACGAAGTCGCTTTACTTGAAATTTCTTCCGTTCCTGACCCAAACACATGCATTTTAAGCCACATTACTTGAAGCGCATGACGAGCTTAACCTGCTTAGAGTGAAATGGCAAGTGGAGGCATCGTGCATGCAGTGTCAAATTAATACTGCCAACGAATTGAGTCTTATGCAGGCACAGAACAGGCCACAGAAGTACCAAAAAACCCACGACCGATGACCACCTAGTAAGAGGTACCAAGCGAGTGTCGAGTGCTCCTAACTCTTTACTGCGGAGCGAACAGAAGCTGTCAAATTCCATGGTTCAGCATGCCCAAACTGTTAATCTTGGTTGCAGTTGCATCGCTGGTGTCCCCCGTGATAAAATCCACGCAAAAATAAAGTTTTTCTGACGCTTTGCGATGCCAGAATGCCGCGGTCTCTTGGATGCCGAAAAGGGGCCAAAAGACCGCGGGCAGACTTCCGCCATAGCATTCTGTGGGGTTGCTCGATGAGCAAAGTTTTACAGCTCTAAAGAGCACTTCTGGCACTGAAATGTTCCGAAAAGCGCAAAAGAAGTGTCCTTCCAATTATAAGTGCCATGTTCGAAGCAAGGAGCTAAGTTAACAAATCAGGAAGACTACTTTGGGGAAACCGGTCTAGATATTTGCTCGCCGCTCACCATAATCGGCCTGCATTGCAACAAAACACTGTCCCTAGCTTCGTTGCACTTTTGACGGTGCAAATTGACCAATAACTTAACAAAAACAGGAAAATACGAGCGTTGCCAGCGGCTGTCAACATGGCAGGTCAACGCATCAATGCAAGCTGGTGTTTCCCCGGCGATTTTCTCAAGCTGGTCGTGCTCAATTCGCACCACCTGTCTTTAGACATACGGTCTAACTGCGTGGTAGGGTATTGAATTTTGTTCCTAGACATTTGTCAATGGCACGGACGTGATGGTGCATGAACACCGACTCTCGAACTGTAGGATTAGCACAGTGTCGTCGACAATTGTGGGCCGAAAAACTCTCATTTTGCAAACTTCACGGCTGCACACCTTGGGAAAAAATTGCGCGGTGATCATGCAAAGTCTCTACTGCAAAACCGTTCAGTTTTCACGATTGCGCTGCGTACCCACAATGAGCGGCTAATAGTTTTTTGAGTACAACAAACACAACCTCAGACTCGAGCCACGGCATTTGCGGCGCTTTTCAGCACGATACTCTCGTAGTCTTCCGTGACCTCCGCAACCCCCTATAAAACCGGCCACTGCCTTCCCCTCCTCATTCACTCTCCAGTCTGAAAGCCGTTTGGACAACAGTCACTCTCACTCGCCTTCATGTCAACTCCTTGTCCATTTTCGACGTCGCTTCTCCTCCAAAGCTGCCCTCTTCCGGCATGCCCTCCCGAGCACAATCTTCCACCAACAGACGCCCTCCGCAGTTCCTGCTTTTTGGTCTCCATAACTCCGATTGCCTTTCTTCCGCTACATGTGAAGCCGATGCCAAGCCTGCCATTGCAACCATTGCCATCACCACTGTGCACTGATGAGGAAAGCTAGATGCCCTGACGACATTTTGAAGCTTCTGCCTTCTGCATCGCCAGCCGCGTTCAGTCACTTTGGCACCGATGGCGCATGTGTTTGGATCCGTGCTGCAGGCCATGTGATTGTGTCTTATTCAGAGTGCTTCGTTAGGTGTGCCTTGCCTGTGCTTTTGTGGTCTACAGTGATAAATGGCTCCATCAATCTCCGGGCGAGAGTGTCTGACTTGGGAGCAGGAAGTTCTGCTGATAAAAAAAGGGGAAAAGGGCGGCTGGCAGAAAACTGACATTGTGCAAGAGTTTGGCATACTGCCGTCTACTTTATCAACTGTATTGAAAAACAAGGAAGCTGTGCTGGACGGGTTTGAAAGGAGCTTCTCGGCAAAGAGAAAGAGGAATCGCAATTCGAAATGCCCCGAAGTGGAAGGTGCACTTATACAGTGGCTGAAGAACGCCAGGAGTGCAAATCTCCCTGTACATGGACCTGCACTTACTGCAAAAGCTGAAGCTTTCGCCCTCCAAATGGGACATAAAAATTTCAAGTGCAGCAGTGGCTGGCTTGAGCAGTTCAAGAAACGACACAGCGTGATGTTGAAGTCGATTGTTGGCGAATGCACAGCCGTGAATCGTGACACTGTAGACGTATGGCGCCAACATCTGCAACCTACGTGAGGCTGCATTTTTCTACAAGATGCTACTGAATCGCACATTCACTACCGCTAGCGAATCCTTATCCGGAGGAAAACAGAGCACGGAGCATGTCACGGTGCCTTTTCGTGCCAATGCAACAGGCGAGGACAAGCTTCCCTTGTTGATACTGGGGAAGGCAGAGAAGCCGCGGTGCTCCTGAAATGCAACTATTCCTAAGGAATGCATCTACAGAAGTAACAACCGAGCATGGATGACTGCTGTTATTTTTTAAGACTACATGCACCTTCTGGATAGACAGTTTGACACAAAGAATTGGCAAGTGCTTTTTTCATAGTTGTCTGAGCCACGGGAGGATCAACAACCTCAAGGCGATTGCTGTGGAATTTTCGCCTGCAAGCACAACCGCGGTACTGTGACTGATGGATCAGGGTGTCATTGAGACCACCCGCATGCTCTACCACAAAGCTCTTTTGCAGTGCATGCTACAGCATATGACACCAGCAAGAGATACAACATTGATTTGCTTGGTGTGATCCATTTGCTGAACTTTTCATGGAAAGAACTCGCACCTTTAAAAGTCGCCAACTGCTTTGCGCGCGCCGTTTTTTCCCACGCCATTGTCAGCGACTCTGACAATGACCAGCCTAACGATGGCCGGACTTGCAGCAATCCGTACGAGGCTGTTCATAAAATCGCTGACCAAGAGGTAGAAGGCGACTTGAGATGTTTGCATTGGCTGACGCTGCTGCTCCCGTGGTCACCTCAGTGACGGATGCGGAGATACTAATTGACACTGTTGGTGGCCCTGGCGAGGACGAAGAGTCAGTGGATAAAGAGCCACATGAAGTGTCAACTATGGTGCAGACGCGGGAGTACCTACACCTGCTGCAAAATAAAGTTGAATCCATGGATGGCGACCGTGGCCTCATGCAATGGTAGGTCAAATTAGAGCAGGAGTTGCTTGCGCCTGGTAAGAACTTGAAACAGCCAAAGCTCACTGCCTTTTTTGCACCTGAATAAAGTTTTGCTTCACTGAACACATTGTGTTTTGACTTCCTCGCAGTTGTGAAATTAAAGCTTAACTGCTTTAGCTTTTCTCGGGTGGTTGTTTATATCAAATTACAGCTTGCAACGAATTTTTTCGCTGGCCCGCTGACTTCGTTATAATGAAGGATTGCTGTACTTATATTGGACAAATAAAAGGCTGTTACCACCAGCTATGGTGTGGAGTATAAAACATGAGAACATATTTGACTAGTAGTTTGTGAGAGAAGTCACACCTGATGGGTAGGTAAAAAAAGACTGTGCCCCCTGCTTTGTGTGACAGGACCCCTAACTGGGACCTAACCAGTCTTATTTTTTCACTTCATTGCTTTAGTAGGGACTAAAATGTATTATATTGCAGTGTGCTGTCCTTGCTTTGAACTACTTCCATACTGTGGCCACAGATACGTGTGCCCCCTAAGCTCCCTTTGCACAATTTTTTTTCTCGGTCATTGTGACTTGTTTTATATGTGTTCCATGCCACACAATTATTCCCTAGCGTTCTATGAGTGCACTGCAGACTTGCAGATACGCATGGAACTGCCAGACATATGCAACACAACTTGACCGGACCTTGTAAAGGCCTCGATCTGATGTTTACTGCCACTTTAGAGCTGCTTTTCTCTCCAGAGTTCTGAGAGTGTCAATATGTTGCGATGAAAGTAGTGAAAAACCTATCGTCATATTTTCCTTCCTTCCTTGCTATACTGGCTGAATTGCTATGATGTTAGAGTCAGTCATGATAAACAGTTGAGTGCGATTCCATTGGTTAATGAAAAGGAAAATGACATTTATCTACTTCAGCTGATGCTTGTTTTGAACTTTTTGTCATTGCCGCAAAAGAAAAGGAAGTACACATGTGTATGCTCTAAAAACTATGGTGCTGAATTCATGCACTGGGTGATGTGTTGTGCAGTTCTATTGAATTTGTGTGTATTGATGCATGTGTGCCATGTAGGTTTAGGTAGACATTTCTATCCTCCTATGCATATTATTGATTCTAAGTAAGGAAATGGGGGGAGAAAGAGATATCTGAAGGACATGTATGTGAAACTGGGGTACAGGCACAGGAATAGTACAGCTGACTAGGGAGCAAAATAGTATGAAAACCAAATATATTGCACAGTGAGAAGCGTTGGCTTCAGTGAGCAGTGTGGCAAGATTGGCAAGAGCATACAGTGCAATGCAATGAATAGAACTTCAGGTCTACTGAAATTCTGCTCATCTGTGCTTTCGAAAGCTGCTTTGAAGGGCATTCTCCAAACGATATGTTAGAATTTACAAGTCTTGTAAGTTTGACATTGTGGGTTTCATGGTGTTGAGTTAATTTCAATGTTCAATGTTCAGCTCCCAGCTTCCAGAAACTATTTCTGGTGTCCACCTGATCGTTGACCTAGTAGCTTGGGCAGGGTGCAGTGAATCGGGGAGCCAGGTGTTTCTTCTACACATTTGCAGCTGTCTGATGTAGATGTGCTTTTGTTTCTTTGCCTCCAAACACACTGCTTGTCCTCATTGGAAAAAGTGATGGGCATCAAGGGGCGTCGTGTTCATATGATTGAAGAGCTGAGTGACACGGTGATCTCCTTCCAGCGAGGTGACGTACTGCACGGTGTGATAGTTTGCGAACTGACTCACTCACCCTTTCCACCACCGGCGCTTGAGCTCTCACTGCAGGAATGCTGCCCAAGCCTGCACACTAGTGCTGCTGATACCTTTGGCTTGTCCTGCTATGCTTTGACAAAACCCTTGGCATGCCACACTGCTGCTAGTTAGTCTTGACCTGGTGCTAAGCCACTTGTCAATGGAGCAGCTACTTCTAGTGCTGTGTGTTGAAACACTTGTGTAGGATGAGACTCATTTGGTGTACTGCTGAATGGGTTGTGCATATTGTAGCAAGACCAATACACCTCTGTGTAAAAGGGCAAGGCTCCACTGCACAAGTCAGCCTATTTTTTGTACTTCCTTTGTGTTTTGCACTTATGGTTTTGCCTTGATGCATATTTATGGTGTTTGGTGTGAATGTTAATATATGCTGGGTCTGTTGTAGACATCCTGTAGCCAGTCAAGAATTTGAAAAACATTGCTTTGAAGCTACATTTAGCATTCAAATTCTGCTTGGTAGTAGACTTACTCTTGTGAATTTCTGGCCTGTAGCCATGTATTAATTCTTAATGTTTGCACTGGAGCCTGTGCTTTATCAGCTACAAGTACACGTTTGTGATAACCTATCACTGCTCTGGCCGTTGTAAAGTTGCTGCTTTTTAAGCTTAGATTTGAATCCATGCTCGCCAGCTTATGTTGAGGTGCACAGCTGGCCACAATGAGATGAGTTTGTGCTGCAAATATTCATAAATGGATAGCTCAGAATGACCTAATATAGTTGACTTAGATTTTTAGTTTGTTGTACGAGCTGAAACTTGCAGCTTTTTTTTTTTTTACATGTACTGTGATGAGCTCCTGTGTGGCCTTTGTCCACTCTACAAAAAATTTCTGCTTCATTGCATGCTGTGATATGGTTGAGGATTCAGTACTTGAATCCCAGATCTGCATAGCTGGAACAAGTAGCGGGTGGGTAGATAATGGCAGATTCCTTGTAAAACTTGCCAGCCAGGTTTCACACGTACTGAAGTAGCCATTTAATTGTTCTATGCTTATTGAGCTACCTACAACTTTAAAGCCTTTTTTTTGTGTGCAATTAAAAATTTATGTACCATACACATGCCCTCATACGTTTCCTGTACAAGCATTCATTCTTTAAATTAAAGCGTTGAGATAAACCCACTTGTTGGCAAACAGCCCTTCAGTCTGTGTGGTCACCTCAAGACTGGCATCTTTAGTCACCTATAGCCATAAAAACATCTAGCAGAAAAAGTCACTTTAACATCAGTCTGCAAGTTCACTAAAATGACATAGATCAACTGAAAGAACATGGCAAGGACAGTCAATGAAGCTATTAGTCCTAACATTGCACCATATATTCAGGTTCCTTCAATTAATTCTGATATTGTAAAACAATACTACACATGTCATAAGAAGCCAATGAACACTGACACCAGGGAAACATAGGGGAAATTACTTGTGCTTAATAAATGAAATAAAGAAACAATAAATGAATGGAAACGAAAGTGGACAAAAAAACAACTTGCCGCAGGTGGGGAACGATCCCCACCTGCAGCAAGTTGTTTTTTCGCCCACTTTTATTTCCATTAATTTAATGTTTCTTTATTTCATTTATTAAGCACAAGCAATTTCCCCTATGTTGTCCCTGGTGTCAGTGTTTGTTGGCTTCTTATGATATGACCAATAAAATCGGGCGTTTCGGTTAACCCCTTTCTTCTAGTTCAATACCACACATAGGCATTAAAAAACTTGGGACACTGAAGAGAAGAAAAAAAAGCTGTATTAGTAAATTATGCTTTTGCAAGATCAAGAAAGCCACTATTACTCTGAGAGGAGTCTTGGTAAGCCAGAAAAGACATAAACAAAAGACGGGTGGTGCCGTTGCCTTGGAAGTTCCTGCAATAGCTTGTGATAACATCATGGACTTTGATGGCATCTGCTCAGTCCTGGTTAATTCTTCTTTGGTAAAATGAACTAAGACTTAGCAATTATTGCAAAGTTTTACTAACCCACAATGCCCACATATGAGCAAATACCTTGAAATCTGCAACATCACTGTGATGTACCGGTGTTGGGGTTTTAGTGCGAAATTCAAGAAAGGAACTAATGTTCAGCACAAAGCGTTGGCGGGCTAATTGGTGTGGATCCATAAATACTTTGTTAAGCGCAATACAACGGACACAAGAAAGGCGACAGGACAAGATGCTTGTCCTGTTGCCTTTCTTGTGTCCGTTGTATTGCGCTAAACAAAGTATTTCAAGAAATGAAGTTGAGCTTCACTTTCTCCTAGTAATCAACTTCTTACTGTGAAATTAATGAAAATGGACTTCAGAGAATACTTCGTTATTGTAAGGTGATAGTCTTACTCTTTAATGGGGCCCTTAAAGGGGCCATGAAACATTTCTCAAACGTACTAAAAAGAACATTGCCGATTTGTTGTAGAGGCTGCTGTGAACATATGAACCAAATATTACTGCACTGCACTCAGCAGGGAATTTACAATCTGCTGTCAAACACAGTGAAAAATTGCTTGCCCTCAATTCTGCAATGTCGTCTTGCAGCGTCATAAAAAGCAGCTGGCTCACCAAATGCTATTGGCTAATTTCGTGTTAGCGAGAACATTCTCAATAATGCATAGTTTCTAATTCTGAATTAATGAAAAACATACATGTCTGCAATCTCAAAAAGACACAAAAATCATTTTGTCTTTGCACTGTGGGTAGCTGCGTCTGCTGCGCTTGATCACCGAAATGGCAGTGGCATGCTACGTAGCATAGTCTACAATGGCCACCACCAGGTGCTGCAATGAGCCCTTTCATTGTCACGACACAACTTTTGGCCCAGACTTTGCTCTCTTGGCGTCTCCACTGTTTAGCTTCCACCATGCTAGTGGAGATGAAAGGAGAGAGAGAATCTGGTATCGGTGTCTCTCCACTTATAGCTGAATGACTTTAAAAAATTTTGCGACATGAGATTCTTGAGGTAACACCGTTTAATAATGCAGCCATTCTATGATTAGTTAGAAAAGTGTTTCAGAGCCCCTTTAAAGAACGGGCATTCGATGCAGTCGTATTGCGTATCTGCCACAACGTGCACGTGGTTCTTGTAGCTGGCTTTCCTTGTTTGGCTCTCATATTTAGGCTTTGTGTGTGTGTGTGTGTGTGTGTGTGTGTGTGTGTGTGTGTGTGTGTGTGTGTGTGTGTGTGTGTGTGTGTGTGTGTGTGCGCGTGCGTGCGTGATTTTTATTTTGTTAAGGGATGTGCTTGTGTTTGCTGTATAGATTTGCATGAATGATTTTAGTTTTGTCTCCATGTCACCAAATATTTTTTATTTGGCATCAGTGCATGCCAAGTGCAAATGTGCCTGAATTCTGCATTTTTGAATTGTGTTGGATGCTATATTCGTGATGTTGCTAGGAAACGGGGCTTCCACTTCTGCTGCTGCTGTTTGTTGCATTGAATTTGTGACTTTCTGGCTGACGACTTTGTTGTGGTTACAGTAAATCCAGGTGTGCGAGACAGGCTGGTACAGATAACAGGTCCCAGTGAGGAGACAATAACGTAAGCAACCCACTCTCTTGTGGCTGTTTGTACGTTGGTTGCACTGGGTGCCCTGCAGTGAACAGGAGCCATGTTCTCAATCACTTTTCATTATGTCACTTTCACTTCATTGTTAATTGGCTGTACAAGGGAACAGAATGTGCTGAAATAGACCGTTGAATGTGCATATTTCTTCTGGAATTTTATTCACACAGTTGTCGACTGCCTTGGTAAGATGTGCTGAAGCAATCTGTGTGAACAGCAAATGCTTATCGCTAAAGTGAATTGCATTGAAATTTTTCATCACGCAAGCTGAAAATACCCCTGAAAGTGATCAAGAATATGGCCCCAGATTTTTATCTAGAATTGCCTAAAAGGACACTTATGGGATTTAAGAGTGCAGGTACTATGCCAAACAAGACAGGAAAATTGAGACTTGAAGTGATCAACAGAGGTTGAACGAGGAATGTCTCAGGCTTTTGAGCCTGAGGCATCCCTTGTTTGACTACTGTTATCAGTTGTTATGCCACTAAGTGCTGTAGGTGATGAAATTCGTGACCACCACTTCACTAATACATGATGTGGCAAATGAAAACAGGAAATGTCCGAGGTGGTCTCGGACTGCTGACTGCTGACCGCTCGTATAGGCTGATGTGCGCTGATGCCTTATTTTCATATGGTTTCATTGCACGCTGTATATTGGAGTATGTGTGTATAATCTGCTACTAATATGCACAAGGCTATATGTAAGGCAATGGATCACTTTCTCCACAGCACACATGGCTCAGCATAGATAAATCCTAACCCGCCGTGGTTGCTCAGTGGCTATGGTGTTGGGCTGCTGAGCACGAGGTCGCGGGATCGAATCCCGGCCACGGCGGCTGCATTTCGATGGGGGCGAAATGCGAAAACACCCGTGTACTTAGATTTAGGTGCATGTTAAAGAACCCCAGGTGGTTGAAATTTCCGGAGTCCTCCACTACGGCGTGCCTCATAATCAGAAAGTGGTTTTGGCACGTAAAACCCCATAATTTTTAATAGATAAATCCTAGGGGGCTTGCAGGGGAAAGGACCATGTGTACATGTCTCTTTGTCTTCTCTTATCCTCTAAGCTTTCGTAGCTTATTGGGCACTATCACCCGAAACAGTGTATTAAGCGAATGTCTATGCTTTTATTCAACCTGTGCCTGTATCTTTTAACATTTCCTTATCTATCATGCCAAGTGTCCCATACAAGTCATAACTATGGGGCGTCATCTGAGCCTATAATGAGTGACGAAATGAATGGTATGTAATATGTATTGTTAAGAAATGAGCTCCCTGAACTATGCACCCTCATAAAAACTAGCCAGGTTACATTATCAATGGTTCGAAAAGTGTTGCTTTTGTGCCAGGTTCGCAATTCAATGAACTCTGTCCTAAACAAATTTAAAGGGACATTAAAGAAAAGTTATACTACCAAAATAATAATACGAAAAAAGCCGCTCTTACGGTGGGAGAAGTGTGATAAGACAAAAATGACTGACTGGTGGCAACGTTGGCTTCAAATTCTGGCACCAGTTCACCGTGACATGGATTCTGCCAGTCTCCTCAGGCCTAGGTATTTAATGTTTTGTCGGTAAACATGGAGCACATTGTATCCTAAAGCAGCCAAAGATTGCACTTTGCAAGTTTCAAGCACTCTACTGAGCCACAACGGCCCAAATCTGATCAGATAACTTAAAATTTGTGCGCCACACTGACATGTCGGCACTCAGGTTGTGGCGCAAATTTCAAGAAATGAGACTCGGACCTTAATTTTCTTTTCTAATAATGAAGCTGCTACCACAAAATTCATGTGAATAGAGTTTCTGAAAGTATGCTTTATCAGTCTAAACTGATTTGTTATTTCTCTTTGGTCTGTCTAATGCACAGCTGCTGCCTCGTTTTTGGGTGCGTAGATTCAACATGTGCTACAGCAAGCTCATCACTGTAACTAAATAATGCAAGCAAATCAGTGCTGTTCAACAGCAAGATACGTGAAGCAACACATTCATGCATAGCCAGACACTCTGTCACGCCTATCTGGGGAAAGCAAACTGGGCCATCTCAAATCAGTCTAAAGCATGTCCACTCTGATAGAGTAAGCTTTCTATGTGGACACTGTTGCCAAAGAATAATTTTCCTTCCAGCTCACAAAGGGAAAGTTGCAGCCCTGTGCATTTGCCATCCTTGGAGCACAGGCAGGACAGCCATCTGCAATTTTGATATCCACTACTAGGCAACCTTTCAGTGGTGCTCTTACTTTATTTTTATATAAAGTTACTGTATGTGGCTCCCTTTAGGAAGCTGGAGTTGGTGCCACTGTTTTCTGCACGCCACTCGTGTCGCTTCCAGTAATTCCAGCGCCGCTATTGCCTGAGCTCCATAATGTGGTCAAAACGGGCTGCACTGCATTACGGAGAAGCCAACAGTTAAATTACGGGGTTTTACGTGCCAAAACCACTTTCTGATTATGAGGCACGCTGTAGTGGAGGACTCCAGAAATTTAGACCACCTGGGGTTCTGTAACGTACACCTAAATCTAAGCACACAGGTGTTTATGCATTTCGCCCCCGTCGAAATGCGGCCGCCGTGGCCAGGATTCGATAGCCAACACTTCGAAAGTGACGCCAACATTTAGCAGGACCTGGCCAACTAAGCGCAATTGACATAGACGCTGTTGTTATTCTTGTTGCTTCCTCCTCCATGCAGCCTTAGTCAGTGCACATGTCTGCTAGATTAAATCCATAACACGGATAAATTTGTCGGGGATGTGTAAAATTGGATAAGGGAGCTACACTGGAATCGTGAGAATAAACATAGTGGTGCAGGGAAATGAAAATAATGAGTGAGTGCATGCATTTCCTCGCATCATTCACCTTGATAGTATTCAGCTACACAAGGAATGTTGGATGTGACAGTGCTATTTTTTGAACACGTGCATTCACATCTTTCAGCTGTTGCGAGCCACGATCTATGGCTAATAAGAATTGGAGCTAATTTATGAAAACTTAGTCTTATATGTCATAGGATGAGAAGCCAACCATTATATGTGAAACTAAGAATATAAATTGGAAAGGTTCACAAGCATTGCCACCATGTGCCATTTGTGTTGTCACATGCTGCATTTTCAGTAATCGTTAGATACTAAGTATGGCAAGCATAAAATCTGGGCTCGTGAAAGTGAGGTGACCAATCAACTTGTGCTTCCATATTAAAAATTGAAAAGTAAGTGAGAAAAAAAAAAACTCTGCTGGCAGTGCCGCGCAAGAGCAGCTCTTATGTGTACGGGAGGTGGCCTTCCTGCTTAACTTTAGAGCTCAAAGTGGCGGACCTTGGCACAACTCTGGCTTCCTAAAGGGAGCCATATACATTAACTCAACTCCTACAGGTGGTGCACAATTGTTGTGCAAAGCAATGGCTGCTCCCAGGTCCTTTTTTAAGACCCAAAAGCAAACCTTGAATCAACCTCGGTTGTAGAATACCCTCAAAGAAACCTCAGCACTTTTTCTATGCCAAGAGAGACGCAGTTGCTTACGATGAAGGGGGTGACTTGTGTAGGATTCTAAGTTATGTTGGCAACATCCAAGGTCATATACTTTGTATAATGGCTACCACCTGCTTTGAGTCAGACAGGGGCTTGGTGACGGCACCTATTTCTATAAGTAGAGCCAACATAGTGGGGGTAGTTCTTCAAGTGAGTTCTTTTCTAGGAAAGTACAGTAAAATTAGACAAACTGCATTTTCTTTCAATTTTTTATTATCTATTGTTGAATTCTATTTATAAATTTTAAGTGGAGACAATGCATCTGATGGAGACAATGCACCCTACATACGTCAGATTTCTGATTACATTGTGGGTGAAACACCAAGGGCAATGCCCACTCACTTTTTTGTAGCTTCTAGTGTGCATGTTGTGGAAGGAGTAGAAGCACAATGGAGTGCTTAAAGGGTAATCTTCGATTTGACTTCAACTCTATTTGTATTCAAGATGTTCAGACACTTTGCTGGAGGATATTCATGAAGTGTAATGCCATGTAGTATTGTTAACATGACTTGCGGGGCCCCTTTAAAACCAATTTTTCTGTCGTGATAGTGCTGCAGTACTTTTTCTGCTTGTCAGTAACCTTTTCATGTGTAGTATTTTATGTAAATGGATGTTTATTGCCATTCTCAAGTTTGGAATGCGAAGTGTTTATGCCTTCCAGTTACTTAAGAGCATTTAGAGCAACCAATTTTTTAGTGAAGAGAAAGTGTAACCGTACTACTATCACTATCACTGTCATAAATTAAGTGTTTCACCTCTTTGCAGCTGTTATTGATGAATATTTCTATGTGGCCTTTGTGAATTCATGTAAGTTCTGGTTTGTTTGTTTTTGTTTTCCTTATAATTAGGCGAGCTAAAGAGCTGATCGAAGATACTATTCGACGCAACGCATCTCCAGTTCGGGTAAGCATATGGTATTTCTCACAGCTAGGGCAAATACTATAAAGATGGCCTTCTTATTTGGCAGGAAATGGGAGATGAGGCATCCAACAATTATGGTGTGGGGGCTAAAGAGTCCTGCCAGAAGCCTTCCCTGGTGCACAGTTACAGCATGGGTGATGCTAGTGTGGGGGAATACACCACCACCATCACTGTGGGCAGAGAAACCATCCGAATCAGTGGACACAAGGCTGTCCTGGTTAAGGTGAGTTACTCTTTCAATTTTGCTCTATTCGCAATCTGTTTCTAGCACTGTGGCAAGTTTTATTTGCTATGCATTCTTCTTTGTGCTCTGTACATTGGAAACTGCAAGTAGGATAGTGTTAAGGTAATGTTAGTTTGTGCTTCGCACTATAGAACTTGTAAAACATTTGCTGCTATGTAGGTATGCTAATAAAATCTTTGCCATTAAGGTACGAACACACTGGCGTCAAAACGCACGCGGCACGCCACCGCCGGCGCGCCGCTTGCCGTGAAACCTGCCGCGGAAGCGGTTTGGTCTGCCGCGCAGAGGATGGGTCGAGGAGCCATTTTCGGCGGCTTGCCGCGTGCCGCGAACCAATGAGAGACGCCCGGGCTTTCTCCTAAGCGCCACCTCTTGGCTACTGCCGAAGTTAACTTCCAGCGGCGGCAGAACCACGATCGACGACTGAGCGCTTCGAGCCAACTGCGACAAGCAGCGCTAGTGCTTCGTCTGCGTGCCTTTTGCGCACGCCACCGTCGCAACAGCAGAGAACACACAATGACCAAAACGCTCATCGTCGTCAGAACATCGTCGTCTGCATCTGCCATTGCAGGAATCAACGCGATCAGCGCGGTATCTGCTAACCGAGCAAGGAAGAAGCGCGCGACAACCGCGATATCGCGCCTATGCTCGCGCAGTTCGAGACAAGGCGAGATCAGCGCTGTCATGTGACTCCGCGGCGGCCGCCGCGCGCACAACCGATGTGGCCTCTCTGCCGCGCGGCGTTCTTGCCACCGGCGGCGTGCCGCCCGTGTCTTGCCGCCAGTGTGTCCGTACCTTTAGTGTATGCTAAAGTTCTATGTTAGTAGTGTTAAGTCACCTGCCACTTATTAAATTGCTCTGCCAGCTGCTGAAAGCAACAAGCATGTAAAACTGCACAGGCTCTAGTGCCCACAGGGGGGAAAGCATAGTAAGACAAGTGGCAGGGTGCTGGAACAGGAAGTTACATGAAAGGAGCCCTGAACTGCTCTTTATCGGAAGTGTAGAAATGCATTTGCAGTTAAAACAGGCTATTTCAGAGATGCTTTTCCACAAGAAAGTACTTCAGTCCATTCAGCAGAAGGGAAGTTTATTGGCAATCAAACACCCCCTTAGCAGTGCTCCTGCTCCTTCATTGCCTTGCACTGCAAAGGCTACGGCGGAGCGGGGTGTGCCCACTACGCTCCGCCTACTGAATGTCATCATCATGGAGTTTCATATTAATATAACTAGAGGGAAATCTGGCGCTGCGATCTTTCAACCATCATGGGAATGATGGGAAGTGCAGGCTACGGATTGACATTCTGTTGACTGGCAAACTAGCTTACAAGTATTTTTTGGCAGTTTTGGTTTGGTTCTCAGAGCAATTGCTATAACCTGCAATGGGGCAGTGCAACGCAAAGTTCTCCGCCTTTGTACTGTTGCTCGAAGTGGCGATGGGGCCAGCGGCTGGGACGATGTTGGTGTGGTGTCGAAGCCCTGACGAGAAAGCGACAGCATCGTAAACGTTGAAAGAACACGTTTTGACCATTTGGACCTTGGTTTGTTAAGTTTGGTATGTTGAAGTTGTAGCGTTACGTGCTTTATGAAACTTCATAATAGGAAAAAGAAGGTACTACTGATACAAGACATAGACAGTTGTACTTCTAGTGGCTTGACAATCAAATTTTATTGAGGGGCTCAATATGCATTGCTCATTTATGTGCTCATTGAAATGCATGTCTCAGGACTTTGAGAACACAAACTTACTCGTGGTAGGAAAGGTTGCTGCTTCCTGGCTGTAGTCTAGTGTCACAAAATAGGTAAGTGCAAAGCCACCCCATAACGTTTCAGAAGTGGCGCGTCAATATAAAATATAATGAAGCATACTCGTAGGAGGCCACAAGCGTCCTAGCTAGCACTGCAGCAGATGTGCTTAAAAGTACTTGAAGACATTCAGCAATCTTGACAGCTGACGCAGCCCTTCGAAAGAGCAAGAGATTTCGCAAGTGCCTGTTGTCTGCGAGAAGTCTCGCGTTTGCAGCGAGCAGGCATCGTAGCAGACGACTCTTCTGGAATTCCTCTCAAGGGCGCAACACTTTCTCACAATACGACAGTTTTAGTTCCATAAATACTTGACGAGTATTTTTATATAAGTACATGCACGGTTGTTGTTGCTGTTGTAAAAATAAATAAATTATTATTCTCTAGCGTTAAATCAGGAACAGAATCACACAAGAATGCATACCCTGGTGTGTCCTGGTGATAAACCATAGTAAAACGTGCTTCAGTTTCAGAGTCATACAAAGTTTATGTAATGTGTTGTACATTATATAAGATATTTAGGATATAAAATTAGATTTTACGCGATCATATTTGAGTATAGCTTCGTTTACTGCGCCGCAAGCAAACGCCACTAGTCTAAAGATCGAAGTCAATCCAAAGCCTGTACTTCCCATCTTTCCCATGTAGGTTGAGGCAACGCTCATGAGAGCCCCCGTAGACACTAGCGCCACATTTCCCTCTAGGGTATTTATTTAGAAACTCTGTGGTCATCATGGCACACAGTTCACTTAGATGCCACTACTACTGATTTGGTGTCTACGACGCACCAAACGTAAGCCAGATACGGTTGTCCTCAGCGAGCCGTAGTGGGCTCAGCCAGCGGACTCGTCGCGGCACCCCATGATGGCCGTGGTATCTAAGCTACGTAGCAGACTGCAGCTACATGCAACTGTAGTGCATATGCGCAGCGTTTTTTTTGTCCCCAGCAGGGCTTGAGTTCGTTCGCACTCATATGCTCAAGTCAGGCGATGCTATGTGGTGTGGATCGGCTTTGTTCTGCACCAGCTTGACCGATGGATAGTAGCCACATTCTTTTGGTAGAACATTCCCAAGAGGGTGCATAACAAGTTCCAGTGTATGACCAAAATTTGCCATGTGGCCTGGTGAGGGGCCCTTTAATGTTTGCCTGAGCACGTGTGACACCAATAAAACTACGAACCTTATTTCGCGCATTATCTCTTTGCTATCACCATCAATGCTCTTCTTTCTGCCAAAACTGCGACTTTTCTGTTTTTCTTTTCTCTTTTATTTTCGCTCAGGACAAATGTCCGCATCGTTTTATACTGTTTTTCATTTGTGGGTGCCGGCTGTGGAGCACTAAGCACAATTAGCTATGGTGTCCGAGGTTTAAGGCCCCGCTGGACACAACACCCACAAATTTGGGACACTTTAACCACATTGATGTATTGCTCTCGGTGCAGTCTGCACCACACATGCTGGCACTCATAACCCGGCTATTATGGCCCAGTCTTCATCCAAGTTGTTTGTAACTGCTTACTAACAAGATACTATCTACCAGGAATGCTCTGGGAAGTTGTGAAGTGTTTTAATGTTGAAACTTTAAAACCCCAAATTAACAAAATTAGCAATTTAACGAAGTTTTTCACTGTAAGTACAACTTAATTATATCAAATTCGGCAGTAGTCTGCTCACAAGCAGATGATGAAGCAGAGAAATATTCCCAACAATTCTTCAACTCTTTCTCGCAAACTAAAAGAAAATAGGAGTATTCAACTACACCACGTATTTATTTCGTTATAAAATCCACAAAAGGCCAAATTTGCAAAAACAAAAAATTTGAACATTTTAGAGACGTTTTAAAAAATGTAATCATCACCCATTTTTATGAAAATTTTACAGAATACCCACAAATGACTAGTAAAATTTAGTACTCCAAAAACATGTTGCATTATTTTATTTTGTTTGAGAAAGTTGAGCCTATTTTAAGTCCCATGTATGGTCATCCCAATAATGTGTCTCGTTCTAATAACAAAATAAAAATCACACTCATATTGATTTCTTAACTCATTCTTTTTGTTGTAGTAAAGAAGAGTGATTCAGAGTCTTTTTTGCCTCTTTTTAGCCATCAGCTGAGTTGAGCTTGAGTTTTCAGGGCTAAAATAAAAAGTGGGCAGGCTTTATCAGGGACACAGCCACAATAAAACATATTGTGTGTGCTACAGAGGATGTATGGGTACTGGGGTACAGAAATGATGTAACCACATAGACAAGTTACATTTATTCATGCATTCAAAAGCTTCCATAGTTATGTTACAGCTAGTTGGTGTCGTAAGGTATAATTTTGCAATCATGCTTGCTGCCTATTTGTTTTGCAGAGTGTGTTTGGGCACAAGGGTACAAAATGAACCCCCCTACTAGTAGCACTCGAGACTGACCTGCTCCGCTTGAGCCCGCCGCAATCATAGATGGTTGGGGCTCCTGTACTTGCCTCAATCTCATGCGCTTGTGCTCCCTATGGAAACCGACACATTCTACCTTGGTCAGAGGGGCTGGGTATCCCTCTATCTTGCTGCCCGAGTCTCTTCACATCATTTCTGGACCCTATGTGTCGAATGCAGGGGTGCGATTGCCGAGCAAGTGTGAAATTTGCGTGAGCAAGTGTGAAATTTCTGCATGAAATTGTACACTTGTTGCCTTTAACTCTCGATGAGCACCAGATTGAGTTCGATAAGTTATACCTACTATAGCATCCTCAGCTCTCTCAGATACAATGACTCCTGCTCAGATCGGCAAGCGTACTGCCAAGCTATGCCTCTGAATGCTGCATGTGAGTCTAAATTTATATTCGGTTGTGCCATGCATGGCTAGAGTGCCTCGATGTCCTCCTTGCCCGCCTCTCCGTACAGGGTGGAGACAACCGTGGTGTCCACTACAGCATTGGGCACACAAGCGCTGGCAACACGTCTCTATGGCGTCCACCATTTGTGCGCCCAACACCGTAGTAGATGCCACGGTTTTCTCCACCCTGTACGGAGCAGCAGGTGAGGAGGACATCAAGGCACCCTAATGCATGGCACAACAGCGGCGCCATTTGCACATGTGACTCATGCATGATTGCGTAATGGCTTCTTTCCTCTACATAGCAATAAGACAGTAACACTCATGGCATTTATTCACGCATTAGAAAGCTTACACGCTTAACTTATCATACATCTAGTGGGGGTCCTACAGTCTAATCTTGCAATTGTGCTTGCTCCCTATTACCCGCGTCGTCAAAGGCAGTGGGCACAAAATGGCATCTCTCCGTCTTGGGGCCCAAGTTTCTTCACATTTCTGGACCCTACGTGCTGAACAGGCAGGGGTGCCATAATTGATCAAGCATGAAAAATCTGCAAAACATTTCGCACTTACAACTCTTAATGCCTTACAGCCTTAACACTCTTAATGAGCAAAGGTATTAGTTTGATGCATTATACTTGCTATGGCTTGATGAACTCTCTCAAATGTGACCAATCCCACTTGTATCGACAAAAGTACCGCCAATCTATGGCTCTGGGAATGCCGAGTGCAAGGCTAAATTTAGCTCAGATTGCATCATCCAAGGTGTGAGAACTGTGCCATCTGGGCATGCAGCACATGAATGATCGAATGATGGCTTCTTTCCTCTGCACGATGATACCAAAGTAATGCACATGGGGAATAGGGTTGCAAAGATATAAGCGATAATAGTATAACATGTTTCTGTTGGATAGGGTTTCAGCAAGCGACACACCTAGACCGAACTGAAACACATTTCAAGTCAAAAATTTCATTATATTGAAATCGCGTACAAACGTGCTTCATTATATGCATATTCTATGAAATATGTTCTCAAAGTGGATTCCACAGGCCCCTACTCAGGGTCCCACGAGCCACCGATAAATTTTCCCTGCTTCCCCACTCGCCAAGTGGCTAAGACAGTGAACCATACGCATTTCTGCCGTTTGCACACAGCTTCCGGTTGCAGATAGACTAGCGTGCGCGCTGACGTATACGTTGGAGGATTAAAAATTAAATGCATGGTGCGGCACAGCCCAGCGGGCTCCAGTGTGGCAGCTCGACGAACTCTGAGCACTTCAAATGCGTGGTGAAATAGCAAAAACGGCACTAGCGTCCAGCCGAAACGAAGCAGCAGAGTCCGTATTGCCATAGTCATCAGCAGAAATCGTACATAATACAGGGCTGACAGCAACGCCCGAATGCTTCGTGCCTAATTGTGCCCTACAGCCTTTATTCTTGCGTTGATAGCCGCGCATAAATCCACGTTGGCGGCTGGCTGTGTGCCTTCATAACTGCGTAGTCGCCATCCATGATCGCGGCAATAACCACCACGGTTTCGTCCGCAGCGGTTGCGGCAAACAATAGTTTCGTTTTGACTCGGGGCGCACATCGGCTGCCTGCCTTCAAAACTGCGTAGTCACCATCCATGACTGTGTTGATAGCGACTTCAGTTTCGTCTGCATTTGTGGCAACAAATGGTAGTTTCATTTTGACATGGCGCGTGCGCCAGCTGCCTGCCTTCAGAACCGCAAAGTCGCACCCTCCCTGATCATGTTGAGAGCGGCCGCAGTTTCATCCGTAGCAGTTGCAGCAGACAGTAGTTTCGCTTCGACTCGGTACAAAGACCTCGAAGAGGAAGAGCACCTGCTATGTCGTGATGGACGGACGATTTGTTGGCGACCAGCCCACTGGCGACAAAATAATCGAGATGTGCTCGTGGTATTGAAAAGCGTGTCTCAGATATTGGCGCGCACCGTGGCTGCTCTGCGAAGGAAGTCACGAGGCCTTCGCCTCTGCGAGCGCTAATCAGTCACGAGATGAGAATTGTAGCTTCCGCACTGCTCTTGTGCAAAATAGAAACAGGATTTGCTGATTCATTCAGTAAGGAAAAATGTGTTGTAGTAAGCTTTGTTCATTGTTTTCTTGATACCCTCGATAATTCGGCATTCGGTTAATTCGAACATATTTTTCGGTCCCGTAAAATCCGAAATAATGATGTTTCACTGTGTTCAAAGTTCTAAGACCTCTTGTGATGAAATGCAATAAGTTGTCCCGTGTGATAAGCACGGAAAACTCATTCTTTTTTGGTATGCCTTGGTTGTGATGCTGTCTTGTCTTGGCTCATAAGGATTGCACCCAGTTTCGACCACATGGTTTGTACGTTGCCATCAAAGTAGCCTGCCCAACACTACCATTGGCCCCAAACATGTCGCATGCTATACCCAGCCTCTATATTAGGGGGGAGGGGTATGGCACTTCATTGAGCTTGGCAGGGTTCCTTGGGACCAACATGCTTGAGCACCCCTGTTATAAAAACAAGAGGTTATGAAAAGTTGAATACTTTGTTATACGGGGAATTTCGTTATACTAAAGTTTGATGGTATTTAGAAGTAATGGAATTTTATATGAAAAAAGGAAAGTGTAACGAAGGAGAAGTGCTGATTTCCACAACTTCAATAAATCGAGGTTTAACTCTATTTAGCGAAATGTTGTACGTATGAAGTTCTGTTAATTGAATTTCACATTTGAATTTTTTTATATTTTTGCACACCCCTAAATTGATCCTTTTAAGCAATTGGGGTTTTTCTTGTGTCTTTCAGTCTGCTAAGTTGTTCCTGGAGAAGTACTTATCTAACATGGGTGACTTCACTGACAAGGTGAGCTGTGTATCATCATTTGCTGAATAAACATACTTTCTGCTGTTTTCCTATTCTTACATATTTTGCTTGTACCTCTAGCAGTTCTCAGGTCCTCAAATTGGCAGTGTTGTTTGTATGTGCATGTCACTTGCTCTGGAAGGTAGCACACTTGCTGTGCACCAAATGGAGGTAATCATGTTTTGGCACCTGCGTTTAGCGTAAATGTTTCTTTTCTTTTTTTGTAGGCAACTATGGACATGCTCTCTGCATCAAACCAAGGATCTTACATGTCTCCTGAGCCAACCATGCTCTCTAATAACCGAGGAGTGTCTGAAATGTGCACTGAAGCAGCATCATGGCAGGGGCTGTGAGTGCACATCGTTGGCTACTTGCTTCTTTTTGTGATACATTGTGCTAGGTTATGTGAGGGTACAGTCGAAAGAGTGTATGGTTGAATATAACACAATTGAAATTCACTTGTAGCTTTACAAAGTTCTCATCATAGCAATATAGTCCCTGTGATCTTTCTTAATTCCAGTTGCTACACTTCAAAAAGTTCTTAATGGCTATGGCTTGGAGAATCCCATAAGAATGATAGAAATCAACACATTCATACAGCAGCTAGTGTATGAAATTAAAAGGATAGTACAAGCAAACACAAAGTAAGACATTCCATACCACATTCTCCGTACC
Organism: Dermacentor albipictus; assembly: GCF_038994185.2. Classification (NCBI taxonomy): domain Eukaryota; kingdom Metazoa; phylum Arthropoda; class Arachnida; order Ixodida; family Ixodidae; genus Dermacentor; species Dermacentor albipictus. The sequence goes on along the minus strand of NC_091821.1, from coordinate 214,420,147 downwards.
ACAACCTTCAAACCAATCAGGCCTTTACTATGCATAGCACGCAAGGTTTTGTTTCAAGGTGACCTCTTGCCACGTATTTGTCTGCAATTCGTGATGGCATTGTTTGGGTATCGACATTAAGGATTTTTCTTTTTTGTTTTCCTTTTTTCTTTATTTGAAAATCCTATGCTGCATTACTTAAAAGTGTGCCATGCTCTACTGGAGACTGTAATCTTTCCCCAAAGTTCCATCTTATTTTTTTATTGACTTACTATCCTGGAAGAATCAAAATTCCCCTCTTGTGGAAATCTACGTAGTGACACTGCTGCATCTCATCCTTTGTCATCTCCTGTAAGGTTTGGTTCTTTAGAAAATCTAAGTAAGTTTAAATATACGAATATGCGGGGTGAAAGTTATAGGGTGAGTGCGAAAGAATGTGTCATTTTTGTCAGTTTCCATCACGGTTAAACATGTAGACCGAAGGTGAATATAGTCACACCTGACCATACCTTTTTGTCTAGGATCCTTATTGTACAATGCATAACGGAGCTTCTTCAATATGTAGATGTAACAAGTACCATTTATGGTTGCTCCAGGTTCCATAAATGAGCCAAAATTGAGCCCTGTGCATCCAACAAGACCTTGTCCATCACCCCTGCAGGTGGTGGCCACTGCTAGGCTTGTGGTGCAGATTGTCTGTTCAACTTCGAAATTATTCACTGATCTAGTGCTTTTGATGCCCACTCATGCATCTATGTACCATGAGCTCTGCGACGAGATTCTGTGGCTGGAATTTTATTTATTGGTCACATGCTGACAAAATGAAACATGGGGTAAGCCTATCAGTTTCGAGTTCTTGTAGAGAACTACTGAAATCTTATTATACCACTAGCAATCAATGATAGCTCAAAAGATGGCACCACATGTAGCACGCATTCAGTCTCGTACAGCTGAAGATGAGTACACTGCAAAAGTAGTTTTCTCATTACCTATATTATGACTCATATATTAAGTAGTTGCGGGCATTTTTTTTTTTTGCGTTTTGCGTTGCTCCTTGTGTACTTTTAACTGAATTTTGTTGTTCAATGTGACACTACTTATAAAATGTTAAACTACAAAAAAAGCAGTTTCCATATAATGTCAAGCTTGCTCTTGCTACTTACATTTGGGAATGACTTCAGGAGTAAATAGTAAAAAAAAAAGAGGAATTTAAGAAGTAACTCCCTACACTTTGAGGTGAAGTGGTAGACAGCAGGTGTCATTTGTAGTCATCTTGATAAGTATCTTATAATGTGCGCCAATATCATTAACTAGAGGCACTGCTCTGACAACTTCATTACAAGCGTTTGATGCCTGGCCATCCCTTGTGACCACTTTTGCATCATACCCTTTTACAAGAAATGTTCTTGCGGATTTTTGTTTTTGTTCTCTTCTTTGTGTAAATTTTGGTAGACATGGCTTATGGTTTTGATCAGGTGTACAAAGTCGCTAGCATTAACTGTTATCAAATGATTTGAACAGAGATGGTTGTATCTTGAAGTTCAACACTGTCTAACAACACAGAGCTATGCTTCGAACCATGTGACTTTCAGCAGACATTATTTGAGACCAACATTCTCAAAAGCTATTCATATTGTATACAGCTGTAGAACTTTTTCTAGTTGGGCATTGTGAGTGTTTTGTTGCCTAAATGTTATTCATTAATGGTGTGATCACATTTCTTGCATTGCAGTTGTGTATTAGAAAGGGAGTGGTAGTAGGCATGCAATCACTAGTCAGGCTTTAAAGCCCCATATGCTTGTTTTTCTTCAGCAACTTCTTATTTTTTGAACACCGCATGTGACAGCTGCTACTTCAATGGTGATTGACTGTGAGGTTTGCGTTGAGAAAGAAAGTTACTATGTATTTTGCATGTGTGTTGCAGCTACTTTCAGCTGTTGTGCTGTTCATCAACTGTGCACTTATATGCTTAGCTTGCTAACTGGAGGTTTCATATGCATGGAAGAGAGGCACTAAGATGCAAGCTATGCATTTAAAGTGTACTGGATACGTTAACAGCAAATATGTCTCTCTTAGGTATTAATTTGTAGGTTGAAATTTATTGGCAAGTTGTTAATTGTGTGATTGCTGCTGTTCTGCTAAATGTCATATAAACAAAATTTATTAGATGCCCCTTTTTTTTTTTAATCTTCCAGCATTGATACAGATTGTCTTCATATCACAGCCTGCAATGCACCTGCAGTATGGCAGCAGTTCAAGAAAAAAAACATATATGCATATTTTTAATGCTGTGTAGTTTCTGCTTGTTGTTTACAGAAACTAGTCACCATTTATACCTTCCTTGAAAACATTATTGTAATTTGAAGAAGAGTGTGCCCACACGAAGTAGTTGAGCCCATTTAAATCTATATTGTATTCAAAACAACTCTTATTGAGCTAGAGAAATATCCTTAAAAGTATAAACCCTTGTTTGACTGTGCACAAAACATGGAATTGTACAGTAGATTCATCTTACTTAGGCTGGATAGACACATTTGAAGTTAATTTGGCAACTACTATGTGGAAAAGTGCCTATGTGACCACATGTACAAGTCCCCATTTCTTCATTTGGAGCTATTTCATTATATATCGTAAAACTGCTTCCAGTTAACCATCTCTGATCCAAGGAGGCACCAGCTCGTGGAGTGATCAGTAGAAAGGGTATTGTATTGTGGGCAACAGATGTATAAACTAAATACACAAAATACTTCGTTAATAACAAGTGCATGTTGATGTGTTTTGCTTGTATAGTTGTTGTAAGAAGGAGGGGGGGGGGGGAGGGAGGCTGTGGCAGGTTTATCTTATTCTCCTTTCAAATTATAACCAGTCAGTCTAGCCAGAAGGCTTCATATAGCACTCTTAACATTGTAGTGATCACCTTTAGGAATTTTGTGTTTTGCGTTTTGCAGGGTTTGCATCTTAATATTAAATTCAGAATAGCTCACATGCCATTATATAGTACTGTAACAAAAAAAAGAAATGGTCCCAGTTTTAATAATCGCTGACATTCAGTAACATGTTTGTGTGTGCTTTTCTTGCTGTAGTGTGTTCAACTTGTCAATTTCTTTCATTTACTATTCCTCCTGTTCGCTTGTACTTAATTATGGACTGTCCTACATGAAAGAGTTTTGAGTAGATTAGCCATTTACGCTTGAAAAGTTTGTTGTGCAGTGAAACTAGCACACACATGGACCTGGGACCTTGTCGAGGTGAACTCAAATTTGTTGTGGTAGAGCATATTTCGCATATTTTTGTCCATGTCCTTAGTGGACCTTTTTGTTTTTTCTATTGGAAGCTTCTTTTTGGAATAAGTTGTGTTGGTCGGTTGTTGCCAGTGAATGTATTGAAATGTTTATGCTGTTTGTAATGATGTGTCTATTATATGCATGTTGACCAAGACAGCCAGTTGTTTACTCAATAAAATTCAGTTTTAATTGTTTTGGTTTTTTGTTTTCCTAAAGTGATGGTGCTTGAATTTTTTCTCGTTTTGTTGCCATTTTTATATGTTGTGGAGCTTAAGTATAAAATATTGATAGTAAATAATTTTAGTATGCCTTAGTTTGGACAATTTGTTTCTAGAATTATTTGTCATTCTTGTATTTTAGTTTCGGGCTCTCTTATTGCAATATACTTGCATTGTGAAATTCAACTTATTTATTTCCCATATAAAGAAATTGAGCATTAATACATCAGCTTGAACTAAGTAATTAGTTATGAAAGCTATGCATACTATTTTATGCAGAGCATCCAAATACTGTTGAGCCAGCTTATGTAGAACTCCAAAGGGATTACTAATATAGATGCATCAGTTAATTCAACATACCTCATAGTAATTTGATCCTGTTTAGAAGTCTCAGAAGGAACCCATGCATGTTGAACGTATGCATAAGAGTATGCCAGTGTAACTGCTAACTGAAATCATTGCACATAATTTTTTTTAACATCATTGATATCTTTTAATTGCCTATAGACTGCATACTTGAAAGCAATATTTTTCTTTTTGAGAACCGTCTTGAGAGACTTCAAAAAAGTTTTTCTAATTGAAACACGGTATTTTTCCATCAATGCTTACCATTGAGGGTCGCAACCACAGGTTTCAACTAGATGGTGATCTTTCCTGGTGTAACTACAAGCAAACACTAGCCCTGGCTGAGTCTGCACCAGCTCATTTTCCAATTTTCACCACTGCTGAGAGCCCGGCAGATGAAAAGCTGTCATTTTATTGTGCCCAAAGCAAAACCCAAAATGCGTCCAAGTCTCAACATCAAGATTTGGTTGCTGTGCCCAAAGACAAGATTTGATTCATTCACTCTTGTAGAGATATGGCAATAAAGATTTTGAGGAAGTTCTACAAGAAGCTTGCAGGGGTTCTGAGGACATCATCTATGCAGAAGCACAATTTTGAAATTTTACACTTCTGAGAGACCAGTCTACATTGTGGGCAAATTTCATGCAAATTGGTCATCTTCATTAGTAGTATAACTGTGTAGAAACTTTAAACATTGTTTTTATTTTTTTTATAATCTGGCTGTTTTTTGCTGCTTATGCACCAATGTTCTTATATTTAGTGTGGCCCAATCTTGGTCTAATTTTGCATGCACATACACAGGGATTTGTAAACTGCTAGATTTTAGGCTTTATTGTAATATGCAGCAATCTTGGTTATGTGGAATATAAGAAAACAATCATCACTGTTCTCTAACTATAGTCAATATTATGAATTTTATTTTTTTAAATAATAAAGTGAAAATAAAATAATTTTTAAAGAGGTCTTGCAATGAATTGTCTCTAGGAGTAATATAGGCTATTTTGTAATGCTCGCCTAAGCTTAATATGAAGCCCTGAACTTGCACAAGAGACCGTACTTTTCTACTTTCTGGGGCACAGGAAAATATCTAGATAAAATATTAAGAAACTAAATGCTTTTAAAAACAGATTTAAACTTCATATTGTGCATAAATTTCATCCAATTAGCTCTGGTAACAAAAATGGATCTGTGAGGCAAATCTCCCCTTCAGACTTATTCCAGAACCTGAAAACTTTTCAGCAGCACATGTTTGCACAGTGTGTACATGCCTGCCATATAGTCTGCACCATTACATTCTGTTGTGAGAGCACTGGCACATTGTTGTGCAACTGCTGGGAACATACATTTCATTGCACATGATTTGCTCTGTGCATTCCATATATGCTTGTACAAGGTGGCACATAATGATGAGCACCCCGAGCGTCGCTGCTCTAACAAAAGTGGGTTTTTAGTTAGAGATGAAGTACAATAAGCATGAAAGCAACAATTTCTGGTCGCAAGTCTGCCCATGATAAGTGGTCATGACCACAAGGGGCAGCACCAAGTACTTGGAAAAAGCATAGCACCAAGGTGTGGTATGGTATGTTCTCCTCTCGGGCACTTCTCCATTTGTGTTTAGACTTTAGGGTTGCTGTAGGGCACTGCTGAATCTGCCTTCTGCTGGCTCTTCATGCATTCATGTAGCAGTGTGCACTCCCACATACATCTTCCTGCTTCCACCCAGCACTGGTTTGGGGTAGCTGACGCGCGCCATCATAAGATGTGCATTGCGCATGGTGTAGTACCATGCAGTGTGGACATTCAGTGCCTGGTTGTGCATTTTCTCGCCCCAGATTATTGTACAATGGGGTTGGTCATGAACAGGGAGTTTATAACTGGCGCACAGCTGTACCCTGCACTTAAGGGCCTTTGAATGGGTTAAGGGGCCGTTAAAGGTCAGCTTTGCACTTTTGCATTCAGGGGTGGCTGAACCCCCAAAATATCTGCTTGCACCCCCTCCCACCACCATGGAGTACTCAGTGATGAAGTGTTCCTCCCTCCCTTCTGGAAACAGAAAAACCCTGCTACTGTCCCGATCTGTATTGGAGGTTATTTTGTGTGCAGATATGGCAAATTAGTGTGGTCCATTGTAAGCTACAGTTGAGCTTGCAATGTCTAGCACTTCAAGGGTATGCTGCAGAATTGCTGTAGTGCCTAACCTTTTACTCTGATTTATGAATACTTTGATATCTTTACTGCGATTCTGCCTTATTTGTGTGATAATGCTGACTTGCAATTTCTGTATATTGTCATTTTCCTAGTGGTTTCTGAATTTTTATTGTCTTTCTCTTTTTTGCTTTGATGTCTCAAAAAAATTACATAGTGAGTGGCTTGGGGGTTTTAATTATGATCTGCTGCTGAGCATAAGGACACAGCTTCCAATTCCTGGTCGCAGTTTTTTGTATTCCGCTCCAATAAGAGTAGAATACAAAAATGCTTGCGTAGCATGCTTAGGCTGTCAGTTAGAGAAACCCAGTTGGTAAAAGTTAACCATCTCTTATAGTTTCTATGTTGCTTCGGGTCATTAAATTTAATCAATCAAACACTCCGACATTGTTTTTGATGGAGAATTGAATGTAATGGTAAGGTGTACTGTCATGTTGCATGTCCTGAGAATTCACTTCAGGATGCTTCGAAAGTTGTAAAATGAAGGTAATTGTAATTCAGTGAACTTTTGCCTAGTGAATGTTACTGTACTTGAATTTCTCAACACATGCCAAATAAATATGTTCAAGCTTCTTGAAAATTTTAATGTATTTTTTTTATTATTTACTCCCAATTTTAACACATTTTCTGTTATTTCAAAATGAGTTTTACTTCATTGCTTTATGAAGGTGTGTGTGAAAAAAAAGTAGCTGAAGACATGATCTAAGGAAGCGGAATTAAACTGTGCTCCAGTGGTCAGAAGGCTCTGCTTCTCTTTCGTGCATTATGTATTATATACTGAGTGTTTCAGCAAACACTTTCGAAAATTTTTTTTTAATTGCCTGTGGCAGGAAGCACAATTCTAGTCCATGAGTTGGTCTACTTGAAGAGGTGGACATTATTTACACAAAAAATTGGAGTGCGTAATGGACTGATTAACAAAAATTCACTTATTAAATTTTTAACTAATTACCTTATGGCACATATTGCAATTTACAAATTCCATCCGGGGAGTTCGCAAGGCAGATCCACTTAGAATGAATTCTCAGGATGACACCAGTTTCGCGACGTTAGTTCCCGAACTTTGCGGAGAAATGCATTGGCTTTCCAGTTACTTTTGTGCTTCAGTGTAAAAAGACATTTTGTTAAGAAAGTGGACTGACAGTGCATTCTTACTGCAAGTTTGACAGCGCATATGTTGTAAATGGTATCATCAACACAATTCTCTTCTATTGGATATGCCTTGCAGTCTCACCGACTAGAATTTGTGCAATATGTGCGATAAGGTAGTTAAGCAAAATTCACTAAGATTTTAACTAATCAGTTGATTAAGCATTTCAATTTATTTTGCTCATAATGTCCACTTCCTTGAGTAGACCGGCTCATGGACTAAAATTGTGCTATCTGGCGCCGGCAAATTTTTAAATTTTTTTTTCCTAAATAGAAACACCCTGCATATTAGGGGTGGGTAAATATTGGAAGTTTCGAATTCAAATTGAATAGTCTTATAGTTGATTAATATTTGTGTCGAGAATTCACTATTCAGAGTTGTCCAATAGTCGTTTCATTTGAATACTGTAAAAGACAACAGTTCTTGCCACCTGTAGAGAGAAAACAGGCAAACAGAGACTACTGAATAATTATAGTGCAGGAGAACCACAGTTGTTGCCCAGACGATCCATTTCCTAAACAAACACATGGGTGGAGATCACTTACCCCCTATAGTTACCAGCCATTGAGTAAGCGTGTCTCACTTTAGGCAGCCTACGAATTCGCTGTCTCTATTTAGTCGAGGCAATTTATTGACCAATCTTACCATGTTCGGATTCCTTCAAAACTATGCACGGTACTGTAGTATTGTCTCCAGCTCCTTTAGCAAGCACTGCGCTCTGCTACATGTATGTGACACGTGCTGTTCCTTTTACAGCATAGCTGTTACAGGGAGTTCTACAATAGTTTTTATATGCCAGCATGGTCAATATGAAATGCAAATGCAATACAGTGTGTGTAAGAGCCCCAAATTCACTTTGAAACATAATGATCAATGATTATAAAATAAAAGTTACCTTGTGTATGTCTCATTCAGATAAACAAAAAAATCTATGCACAGGATTTTTTTTAACCAGTAATTCATATTTCTGTTTCTCACTTTGCATTATACCAGCTCCATGTTGGAGGTAAGCCGTAAGTTTATATGACTGCGGCGGTGAAAGCGGATGCCCAGGTGCATCATCACCCACTCCAATAGCTTAATTGCTATGGTGTTGGGTGGCTTAACTTGAGTTTGTGGGTTCAGATCTGGCTATGGGGGCCACATTTTGATGGAGATATAATGTAAAGCCCTTGTGTTATTTTAGGGGCACCTAATGGACATCAGGTGGTCAAAATTAATCTGGTGTCTGCCACTATAGTGTGCCTCATAATCAGGTCATGCTTTTCCCACCTAATACCCCAGAATTTAATTAATTTTTTGTGCTGCAACGCAGCCTGCATGGAGCCGTCACTAAGAGCAGCCAGCTACGGCTGCGGTCAAATACAGTGAACAGACTCCTAGTGCTTCTGAAGGGTGTGAGGACATGATTATGTAGCTTAGTTCTCTCTGATGTATAAGTTGTCAGATTGACATACATCTGGGGCGAAAGATATCTATTTCTTTTTCTTTTTTTTTTCATTATTGTTGTCATCATGTACCAGATATATTTGTGCTTTTCTTTATTTTTTATTTACAAGCTTCTCAGCTTACCTGACATCCCCTTAACGTTTGAGAATATTTTATATTCTAAGGGTAGTTTTTCTCGAATGTTTGTCGGCTTGATTAGAATGCTTCACTGTTCAAACACCCCTAATATATATATATATATATATATATATATATATATATATATATATATATATATATATATATATATATATATATATATATATATGTATACCATTGAGAACTTGGATCTGTTTAAGTTGCACTGTAGTTTACCATTGGTGACACCACAGCATGAAATTAGTATTTTTACTTTTTTGTCTTCACTGCGTTTCTTTAGAGCACCATTGTACTTGCTTAGGGGGCGTGTAAAATTGGGTGCCACTTACATGTGGGTGGTTGTGGGTTGTAACTTAGGTAACGGATGTTCGGAAGTCTATTGGATTTATTTTTTTAGTTTCTCAACTGGGATTTCAGAGGTGCACTTATTAAGATGAAACACTTCCCCTTCTGCCAGTGCTGTGAGGAGAGACAGTGGCCCACCAAGCAGCCAGACTAGCAGCTCAAGTGACGAGGAGACGTACAAGGAAGATGTTGAACAAGAACTTGCGGTAAGCTCTAGTGCACCTATAGCATGTTTGTAAAGGGGGCTTGATGATGCTATCAAACCTGCTTCTGACGAAGCTACATGAAGTGTATTTGTCAATTCCAACCCATGGTATTACATGTGCTCAGGATTGGAAGTCCTGTGTTGAGTTTGATAAAAGCATTGTACCAGTCATTTCAGCTACTACGTGTACTGTCTACCAGCTCATACCAGCTACTATACTGTCTCCTATTGTTAAAGACAGGAAACTAGGGATAAACTGTTCTCTGGCCTATGTTCATAGCAGCAGCAGCCACCTGAAATTGTTTAGTAAACACTGGTGAAATTTTTAAACTAAATTTCACAACTTTTTATATATTGACATAAGTGCTCGTGTTGAAATTGTGCAGCTGAAACTGGTCACTGTTTGAAATGTGTCCATTTTGCAAGAATCCTGGGACTATCACCAGTTTTGAAATATTTGTTGCTAATTTTAGCAGGGAGTATCTCGAAACTAATGCTGTTGTCAGAATTCCTACATGGGCATATTTTGAGCATCTACCAACTTAACTGTACAGTTAACTGTACAGTCAACTCCTGTTAATTTTACTCTTGTGGGACTGGAAATGAAAGGTTGAATTACCAAATGGTCGCCACATGAACAAATTCAAATCATTTTTTTACTTCAAGTTGTCTGTGATGTGGTTAAAGTAAAAATGGACCCCGACCGAAAACGTAAATAAGACGTTTTGGCTCCAGTAAGAGGGCCTTGTTCGCAGTCCATATTGGGAACAAGGCAGTCCTGACTAGATGAGTTTTCATCAAATCCTTGACTTCAGTATTTTTAATGTCTTTTTTATTTCTTGCTCTTGAAGTGCAACTCATTCAGCATGAGACAAAGGGTGCTGATGTGTTTAAATGCTACCTCAGCATGAAGCTACGTGAAACAAGCGGCAACGGATGACTTCATGGGTGGGAAGGGGCATTGTCCATTAAGGGATAAAAATGAATTTAGTTAGAACAGCGTCACTCCTAGGGAAGCAGTAGCATCGTCTGTGGATTTTCTTCTGTTTTCAAGCTTTTAGTAACCACTGCGTGCGTGAGAGGTCACCAGTGGGGGCTGAATCAACCGAAGTGGTTTGCTTTCAAGTTCAAACTAAACGAGTTTTCCATCCATAGGAATGTATGGTTTCTCACAGGGACATTCCAGTGCATTTCAATTAAGTGAAAAGTTGAATTAACCGAGGTCAAATTAACCGGAGTCAACTGTATCATGTGTTAAGGTTACTAAACAAACTGCAGCAAGGTGTACATGCAAGCTAGTTACGACTATATGGCAAAAAATAACTCTGTAAAGCTAGACACAAAATGCGTTGGTAATTGTCACAATTCCCTGTGTCAGCTATGGCAGACAATTTCATACTACGTGCCAATAGAAATCATTTTATCACAAATCTGTTATTATTGGTAATCTGAGACAGTTGTTTCTGAAATGTCTCTCATTTTAAATTGATGAAATGTTCATATAGTTCCATTAATTCAATATGGGAATGATTTGGTTCGTCATTTCTGCATTTTTCTCTTTTACCTTTTACCAGAGTTGTGACTGAGTGATGTGCAAGGTGCATTAGGAGTGAGTGGAACAATAAAAACAAGAAAAAAATTATTTTGCTCTCAAGGCAAAGCAATGACAGTGGTAGTTAGCGCAGTGTTATGTGGCAATGCATTAGGCATGTGCAGCAATGTGCAAATAATTTTCAGTGTCAAAAGTTGGGTTTTTCATGTAGCTCAGCTTGCTAGAATGTTAATGTTTGCCTGTCCCAAGTGAAATACAGTTCATTAGGATATTGGCTTTCAAAGCAGTTCACGCAGCGATGTGCTGTCTAAGATCAGGTTCACCAGATACACTCTTTGTGCAGTTGCTCAGGATTTACTATATACTCAGTTAAGTTTTTGTATGGCTAACATTCATTTAATGAGATTTCCAATGTAATGATATTTTATTTTTAATTTCTTGATGTTTCATGAGAACCTTGCACTTCTGTGATTTAGTCAACTAATCTTCTTCTACAGATTCAATTTAACAAAGTTTACAGGCATTGCGTGCATGCACTTGCAGCCTTTGTAACCTACAAAAATAAGAAGCGTTGCCTGACAGTTTTGTGTGTGAACATTGCAGGCAAGCGGTGAAAAACGAATGACGGAGTGCAGTGCTGATCCATGTGATGACATTCCCCGGTTCGCCATTCTATTGGTATGAAAACCACTGCATGTGTTCCACGCTCATGGATATGTACTTTAAAATACATTAATGACCATTCAGAACATGAATGCACATAATTTCAGTATGATTGCGATGTGTCATTGTACTCGGTGTTATTTCAAATGGTGGGTTACCTTAGCTTTGCAAATACTACACTACTGTAAAAACAGCTATCGTAGCATTGACAGGCCACTATCAGAAGCGTCTCAAGATATGTGCAACAAGCTTTAAGGGAAGATGTGCCGCAGAGATGCATTTTAATTAATCATATCACTAACTATATTACTAATGCTTAGCTATACTATATATTATAATATAAATATATATTATATTATATATTAACAATATAGAGTTTATTCTCCTATTTTCGAATATGATATTGGTTTCTGAATATCTTATATGGTCATTTTTATATACCCCTGGAAGTGGGAAAAAGTTGGGTCTTTTGTGTATGGTCAGGGCTTCATGCCTAGGATAATGTTATAAAATAACCTATATTGCTTTTTATGGACAAATAATTGCATGTAAGCTTAATTTTTTTTCTTTTAGTTCTATTATTTAAATAATTTTTAACCTGGACTAAAGTTGTTGAGAAAATTCATGATTGGTTTCCTAAAAGTTAACATGACCGAAATTGCTGCAAATTACAATAAAACCTAAATACTTGCAGTCTGTGCATTCTGTTCCTGAGTATGCAAAATGAGTCCAAGGTTGAGCCACATTAGGTACGAAAATTTTTGCAGCACAAGTACTAAGAATAGCAGTGTGCAATGCTAGACTAGTTGGTTCAGTGGCTTTTGAGGGTAAAAACAGTGCATACAATGATGACAACAGTAGAGAAGAAACGCAAATTGCAAAGCGGTCACTAGCAACATCGAGGGTTTATTGCGAATACAGCGATATGAAAAAACAACCAACACATAACTGCAAGATACATTGTCACGTGATAAAACACAGGCAGAGTCCCGCGCGCAGATTTTTTATCTGTCAATGTAACAAACTTATGTTTTAGTTAGAGCTAAAGATGAAGTGTTCACACGTGCATCACCTCTTTTGTTAATCACATACACATGTGTGCTGCATATGTGGTGCAATACCATCTTATCACCTTGCACTTTTTGAAGTCTGCAGTACAGCTGCGAGCGCTGCAGTGAAAAGGCCATGTTGCTGCCTTGTTTTTGGCGACAGCTTACGGCATGCTCGCTGAGCCACTGGTTGAGAAAACAACACGTCTCTCCAATGCGAGTCTTTTAACAGGAGAGCAGAACTTAATAGACGATGTTAACAATACACTTCACGGTGGGCTTCGTGTGCCTAGTGGTAAACATATCAGAAGAAGCCAACAAACACTGACACCAGAGTAAACATAGCCTTCTTGGGTCCTTCAGTGTTTACGCACCTACATATTGACTCTGCTTCTTGTGGGCTGAGAATAGAACTTTAACGCCCACTCTTCGGGCACCTTTCTTGATCTTACGTAAAATGCTGTGAATGTATAGAATGAAGTTCGTCTGAGACCTTTTTTCAATTTGCTGCTTGTTGCCGTTTTCCTAGCTAAAGCCCCTCCATACACGTTTTTGCCGACCAGGTTAAGTACCGCCAACCTACCCTCCTCCTCCACGCTCCTTCCTCGCTCACCCCCTCAGCTTCTGGCGCCAAGCGGAACTCGCGTAGTTACAGCTTCTCATTTGGGCAGAAGCGACGTCACATCTGCATAGAGGTGCGAGCGTACAACAAGCGAAAATTCAGAAACCGGAAATTCAAAACCGGAAACCGGGAAACCAAGGACAAAATGACTTCGTACAATGAAATTGTGAAATGGTACCGACTAGAGCGAAGGACTATGCCGCCACCTCATCCGGGCTTAACCCGTAAGGAGGCGGTTTTATACCGACAACTTCAAACGGGGTCGTTATTCACCCCGGTGCTGATGAGGCACGTGTGTCCAAGTGTTTATGAAAGTGATCTGTGTTGTGTGTGCCAAAAGGAAAGAGCCACTGCAGCTCACATCCTTTGGGACTGTGCTAAGAATCCGCATGAAGCTGCAACACTAACAACGATCCCGCCGCGGCTCGAGGCCGCAACGAGATGCTATGACCAAGATGTTCAAACCCAGGCCGTCCAGCAGATCTCGGCGGCCCTCGAAAGGCAACGACCGAGCGAAACCGGAGGGAGGCTGCCACCCCAAAGGAGGGGCAGGCGCGGTCGACCAAAGGGAATAGTGCGGCCGCGGCCGAAGTAGAGGCGCCACACGCCGCGAAGACGTCATGGCCGCGTCACGGTAACGCCTCCCTAACAGGGGAAGGCTAACCGTTCTGCAGGTGTTCAGAACAAAGTTTCGTCACTCACTCACCGGAAATTCCGGAAGCGGAACGACCGGAAATGGAAACCCCAGAAGTGGAAACTGTGGAAGCGGAACTGGTATGAACGATGAATCTAGGAACAGCGGCGCACAACAAAGGTTGGTACTAATTAGCAAAAGCGGCGTTGACGCGTGGATGGAGGGGCTTTATTCCTAGCGAAGTTCATTGAGAAGCTTTTCTGCTAGTCCTTGAAATACATTTTCTGGACAACTTGCATTTCGCAGTCTTTCTACTTGAGCATTTAAGCTTAATCTTCCCTTGCAATGGCAGGACCATTTGAGAGCATTCTTGAGTACAGCAATGGCGATGGTGCACTTGACATGTTTTGAGTAGGTGGAGGTGAAAGGGAGCAGGCCCTTTGCTATGCAGGGTGCATAATGCTGGCAAACAATCTCATCGAGGAATGTCCCTTTAAGTTGTTGTCGAGCAAACGTAGCTGGTGATCTTCGACAATACTTACTACTGTATAACATGCAAAAACCTTAGTGTTATTATGCTATTATGTTGTTGTTTACCATTTATTGTTATTGCTCTACATACTGTATTTGCTAATGTATTAATTTTTCATGTTCTGTGCGTACTCCTTTCATTACGCTGATGTTTATTTCTTTCCCGATTCCATACTAATATGTTACTGTATTTCCCCCCTTACACTATGCCTTCTCGAAGGCCTGTAAGGTACATGTAAATAAATAAATAAATAAATAAATAAGTTCAGGGGTGTGGGTGAATCTGAAAATAATTTGTTAAAGATTTCTTGAATGGCTGCCATCTGAGGCACTGGATCAGCATCACATTGTTTGAAAACAAAGAAGTCTTCTATTTACCCAAAAGCTTTGAGCATGCCGGAATCCTGCAGTTCAGTGTTTAGGCATCGATTCATGCTTGCCAAAACTAGGTTGCACAAGCCAATAGAGACCCTTCATTTTGCATCAGACATTTTTATTAAAGGTGTTGATAGTGAACTGCATATAGAACTTCATTAGGTCTAGGAAACTTTCATTACTGGGACCAAAGAAGTTCTGGAAATGCAAGCTTCTTTGGTGTCAATGGCTTTCCTAACAATAATGCAGAGCTGAGTGTGGGGCAAGGGCTAGTATGTCATTTATGTCAATTAAAAACAGCTAGGCCTTGTTCTTCATTGTAATCGTTGAAGAACTCTAACACCGCATGCAACTTGTGAAGCTGGAAGGGATCATCAGTTGTTAGCATGCACAGCGCTGTTTTGAGAAACAGATGGAGGTATATCTGTCAAGTACCACATTCAGAAACGATAGCTCTCAGAAGGCAGCCTACTCGAAGTTTTAGTGCTAAAGAACACTTCGGGGCAGAGACCACTACCTTTCTTTATGGACTTTTTCAAGTCGCTCAAGTTCAGTCTTTCACACATACATGAGAGTTTCACATGTCCTCCGGAGCAAAAATTATGTGAGATGGCATGGAAGTTGGGCTAGTCAGTACGAATTCATTGTGGATAAACAGCACAAGAAAACACCTACACAAGGAAGAAGGCAGCTTGTCTTGTCCCTTCTTCCCCGTGTACGGGTTTACTTGCTCCATTTAGCCCACCTTTACTTATCATTGAATCACTTTCCAAATAAAATCAATTATTTGGGAAATGCCTCTGTTCTACGACAGTTTGGCCATTTGCTGTCATTTGTGGAGTACTGGACTTGAAAGTCAGTTACTGCATGCATATTCTGGCCAAGAAAAAAAGTCTATATATTCTTGATCCTGTCATGGCTATAAATATTTGGCTTGTATTTTCTGAAAGTATGCGATTAGTGAAAAAATGACTGTGCATTTTTGGATTGAGATATGTACTTCTTTGAATTTTTTGTCCAGGATAAGGAAGCCAGCCTGTCTCCAAAGCACATTTCTCGGTCTGGAAGCATATTGAAGAACTTGCCTGCTCAAATCGGTATGTCTCAGTGGAGCAGGAACTTTGGGGAACAGGTGCTCACAAGTTTTACTGAAAATAGCAGTTATGAGCTGAAAGTCTCTGTTTGTTCTGCGTTCTGCATCAAGCTATTGAGCACAGGCTCCGTAGTGGATCCAGATCAGCTACGATTGTTAGATGCACATGCGCCATTGTGCTCATCATTGATCTGTACTGTATTGCATGACAGAACACTATGCACCGAAGACAGTAACACAAAGTACAATTATTAATCCAAGTGAAAGTTTACTGTATGCAGCACTTTTGAAAACTAGGAAATGAACTGAAATTCTCTGTTCACTTGTTCATTTGTAACTATCGCCACCTGAGCCTCCTCACCAAGGCTCATAATACAAAAGTTGTGCTGTGCAGAACGATTTGCAGTGTCTGGATGAGGACAACTGCCCTGGCACTGTCATCCAGGACAGCAAGGAGCAGTCCGAGAGCAGAGAGTGTTTTCATAACTGACAGAATGTGGTGCACTCACAGAAACTAGAAAAAAAAAAGTAGTAGTTATGAGTTAGGAAATAGGCTGAATGTGCCCATCCGGAAGACCTTAAAAATTGCAGGGAGTTGCTGCAGCTTGGGAAGTTGAGTGGTTTTCGTTAAGTTAA
Organism: Dermacentor albipictus; assembly: GCF_038994185.2. NCBI lineage: Eukaryota > Metazoa > Arthropoda > Arachnida > Ixodida > Ixodidae > Dermacentor > Dermacentor albipictus. The sequence goes on along the minus strand of NC_091821.1, from coordinate 214,403,674 downwards.
ATTCTAGTGTCTTACGTACTTAAACCACAATCTGACTGAGGCATGCTGTGGTCTGGCACTCCAGATTCCTGATTAATTTTGACCACTGGGGGTTCTTTAATGTGCATCTTAAAAGTACAGAAACATTTTTGCACTTTGCTTCCGTCTAAATGCGACCACTACGGTTGGGATTGCACCCGCGACCTCTAGTTCAGCAGTACAACGCCGTAGCCACTAAGCTATCTCAGTGGGTCTGAGTGATTTTCAAATGCAGACAGGTGACTCAGCTTGTATAACCTCGTTCTTACCAGGAGTTTCAGACTGCTATTTGCAGTAATTGAAGTAATGAAATCGAAGCCACTAAACTTGTTTTGTTTTTCTAAGCCCTTAAAGAAATGCATCACATGAAGCAAGATGATGTGTAGTAGTATTGTAAGAGGTTTAGTGGCGCACCCTCTTGTAGGGTGGAGAAAAAATGGTTTGGCTAGTGAGCCCTGCAGGATGTGCAGTTACTCAATTTAGGAAGGCTGTTCACCTTAGGCAAATGCATTTATAGTTCTTATATTTATAATTTCATTGGCAGCTAATTTTAGCTGTGGCCCTTTTTTGGTATGTCAGAAGAAATGGTGAAAAAGCTTTTTAGGTCCGAAGTTAGAAGCTGTGTCAAACTGCATGAAGTTGCAGGGGCTTGCTGCTGCTTCCACGAGAGGCATCCTATGTTTGCATTCGGGCTGCATTATTGCATTTGAACATTTTGTTCTTACAAAAATTGATATTGCTTAAAAAGCTTCATTTTAAGCTTTTATTTTTCCACCACATGAACTGACATTTGTTGAAATTTACTGCAGAAATTTCATGAAGGGCAAAGTTATGAACATACTATTTGGTGCAGATAAAATGGTCATACAGCCTTGTTGTACATAACTGATTGTTAGGGGTTATGATGTGCGTCAACTCCTGGAAGTGCAATTTAGTGTCCAAAAGAGAAAGAGTGATCAAAATATAGTATATGCATTAAGCAACTGTGAAATGCACACAAGATAAATAATCTTGATTTATTACACTGCACCCCTAAATAGAAGCAACGTGTGACAACTGTCATCTCATACGTGTGTCATACATCCAGAGAAAAGACGGAGAATGCGGGAGATGGAAATTCAAGACGATAAGCAAAACGTGAACACGGTGAATGCAGGAGCCAACGTTTCGACACGTGGACTTGTCTTCTTCAAGACCTTCTTCTTCAATATGTCGCCTTGAGAAGACAAGTCCACTTGTCGAAACATTGGCTCCTGCATTCACCTTGTTCACGTTTTGCTCATCGTGTGTCATACATCGTTACTCGCTTGTCATTAGTGTACAACCCCTCCTGCTTGGGACAGAACATTGGCCTGCAGTATGTGTAAATAAAAAAAGTATTAATATAAGTTCGCGATACTCATTTTAATTGGTTCAGTGTCTATCAACAATGAGCAATACCATTTGAAAGCCCACTAACAGTCCATATATGTTTTCATAGTTTTATGCTTAACCTCTCGGCTAACACGACCTTTATGATGACACAATTATTCCATCACATTAAAGAGACTGACAACCACCCGGAATGTGTCTTGAGGTTATTGTGCCAATGGAAACACATTATGATACGAACAAACATACATTTATCCCTGAAATAAGGAATTATGTTTTTAAATCTGCATTGAAACTCGAGCAAAAATGACGCGAGGCGACTTTTTGGTGAAACTTGGTAATTAAACACTTCAAAACCGCATCCAGTTCTGAAGAAATATACAGGCTTCTGTTCACTTGAAGTGCTATGTCTATAAATTCACAAAAATATTTATTTCCTAATTGTAAATTGTGTGATTTATTTTTATATTTGTAATCTGCGAATAGTTTTATTGAAAGGTGGTGCTGCCTGTATACAAAGAAATGGAGCCATTTATTGGTGGAGTGTTGCTGCCTTGCAAGCTTCGCACTACTACAAAGCCAGGCCCCTGTACTGCACCAACTGTACCACAATGGCACGCTGGGCGTCTGCAGGCCAGCTGACAGAGCTTCTGGGATCACCGCCACTCGCTTCAGTTGACTCGATAAACTCGGTGCTGACGGTGCCGCTCGCTTTGAAGCCACAGTGGATGGCGTGTCAATCGCTGCCAATCATAAAATGCTTACTGCTGACAATGCTTAACCTTCTCGCCTTAACTCAGCTCCCCATTTGTCTTTACAGCACGCAGTATTGCATTAGCTAACGACACATTGAACCTTTGCCTTTGGCTCGGGTTTGTCCAAAAAGCAGTCCATGGGCATCAGAAAATCATTTAAATAACCCTTGTGCGGTGTTTAGACATAGAATGTGCGGCAGTTTTTTTCTATTCAAATACTACATAGAACTTTACTGGAACCAATAGAACAGTTCAAATTAAGTGATCTTGAATTATTGGCACATCACTGTAGAATATAGGCTGATATCTGTGGCCCATGGGCAGCAATGCTGTGTTTGCAGTGCACCAGCAGAATGTTGATTCTGAGTTGAACTTGCCTCGTATTGTAGCTCCCCTACATATGCGATGTTTGGCAGTAGTTGTCACATTTTGTTATAGACATAATTTCGATGACACTCTATTTTAGCAGTTAGCATTTTGCATGCAAGACAAGTTGATGGTGCTGTTTTTTTCACTGGGGGCGGTGATACGCTTTTGCCCGCAGGCTGTCTTTGTAACCGACGGCGCTTGAAAAACAAAAGCAGACACTCACAAAATCGCTTAACTTTCTCTTAATCATAATTTCGCAAAAGAAATGACGATAGGTGGATTTCCGTGGTGTTATAGGTGACGAACTGTATCGCAGTGTACCGCAGTAGCCAGAGGATAGTTCCAAGTTGAACTTGTATTGGTAGCTCATGTTCATGCTAAAGGGTTGAGTGGTTGTCGCTTGTCAGAAAAGATCCACTTTGCTCCTCACTTAATTCCAACTTACCTTATTTGCACAATCTAACATGCATCTTTTTTTAAAAAAGGTGTGTTCAAATTTGCAAGCGTAACTAATTCTCGAAATCAAAAACAAAACCGATACTTGCGAAAAAAAAAAGAAAGCTCAATGCAAGCTAGCTATCCACACTACCATCGGACGGGTCGTCTGAAGAAAGTGACGCTCGGAGACATCGCAAGATGGGTTCATTCCCTCCTGCAGACGATGGCTGCATGAGCCTTTAAGAAGTGGGGCATTTTTAATGCATTAAATCGGACTGAAGATGACCATCTGTGGTCGGTAAACAGCGAAGAGGATGTGTCGTCGAACTCTGATAGTGACTAGCCGCTAAGGCTCAGCTGTATGTGTGTCTGTGTGCCCCTTTGCATATTCCATAAGATAGTTTCGAACCGGTATATGTCGACAGGTTTTGATGTGCACGTTAGAAACGGCACCAATTTATTTTGGGGGATATTTTGCCGGTAACATAACTGCGCGTTACTATCGGTATCGCAGTAGAATCGTGCCAATACGGTAATTTATAAGCTATAAGCAATGTTTGTCTCGTCGCCAGCAGTGGTGCACACCCAACCGGTACACGGCCGACCCGCCTATGAGGAGTTGGCCATGCCTCAATCTGCGCTGATATTTCACAGCTTCACGGTCGTCCATTGGTCGGACCCATTTTCTTACCACAGGCAATTTTGCAAAGCAGAAAAACGTCCATGACATCTCCACATTATTACAAAGTTGTTGCATTTGTTTTTAAGGCCGTAATCGCAGCATTTGATAGAACAGCTATTCTGGCACCAAACCTGTGCATGTTTCAAATTACTCAGTTTCTTTTGCCATTGATATCAGTTATCACTGTTGCCTGCGCCTGTATACAGCAAGAGAAGAAATTTTGCTGGTAGAAATTGTTTTTTAAATTTCCAGACATTGGCTGCAAGTATAGATACTTCAGATACTAGGCTTTCCATTGTGCCAAGAAAATGGGAGTGCTGGAAAAACACTTGTCCGTCCATTTTAGAAAGAAGCAGAGGACATAAGTTTTCCCAATATTCACTTACAGACCACGTTTCTGAGTTTGTGCGTGCATGCATATGTGCATTTACATGTGCATTATCAGCATCACACATGCACAGGGTGTTCTAGCCACACATGCGCCCATCTCTAACTAATAAAAATGGGAGATTTGATATATGTTGTCACTTTTGCTGGTGAATATTTGTAGCAGTGGCAGGGCATCAGAATTTGTATAGTATTTGCCAATAATTATAACTTTGAATAACTTTTCCTGTTGTATGCATGTTCAGAAACCTTCTTTTTTTTCCTTTGTGCATTATCACTGATGACTCGGGCAGCAGTTGCTGGTTTTATTGCATTTACAAATTTTATCGGCGGACATCTGTAAGAAGGCATCCAATTTTATGCATTTCACTTCACTCATCTTGATACATAAGAATGAAAACATTTGCTGGCACTGCACAGCAGTGGCAATGAAGCAGTCAGCAAAGGCATGTGTGTTTAACTTGGCTATACATTGACGAAGTATTTCAAATATTACATTGCATGCTACTCTATGCATGCATGGTTTGCAGTCACCAGAACGTCAAGTGTTGCTGAGGTGCCTGGGCAGACAAAGCAGTTCAAGCGATCTGGGAGCTCACCAGAGTTTTCTGCCAAGGTAAGTGGAACACGTGCATAGTTATGCTAGTGATTTCACTTTTGTTTGCGATTGGTTGTCTTCAGGCTGACCGTCCTCAAGTGCCTTCCTCTGCTTCGTCAGATGTTTCTGATGCACCAGTTGACGTGGTGCCGAAGTGCAAGAACTACTCGCGAGATGCTCTCCTTCAGTTGTCACACTCACCATTTGCCACACAGATGCCACCAGATTTCCCTTCATTGGACCCTGAAGTGGCAAACTTAATGGTGAAGCAGGTATGTATGGAAGCATAGAACATTTCATGAACCAGGATATCTTTTTCAGAAGAGATAATTAAGAATATAACTTGCCTTCCTTCTAAATATGAACACTGGGGTGGTATTCTGCAAAAGTCCACCTAGTGGACTGTCCATTTAGGCCGCTGCTGATTGGATGCAGCTGTACGAGCGAGGAGGAGACGAGCAGCCCTAGCCAATCAGGAACGGCCGAAATGGACAGTCCACTAGGTGGACTCTTACAGAATACCTCCCCTGCTTTCGTGGTTTCTTTCATCCCCTTTTTTTATTATTGTACAAGCCTAAGCGTTACTCTGGAAAGGTCATTTTATAGTTGACATATTAAAATATGCTTTTAGTGATGTCTAGGGGTATGTGAACAGCAGTTTTTAACACCAAATCATATAGAATGAAATCGTGTTAAAAGTGAATCGAATATTGAATATTTTTCAAATAGTTTGCAAATAATGTACAGTTTTGTTACCATTCATTCGAGGTGTGCAAACACAAAGTAGATTTCGAATCGAATGTTTAATGAAATCAAGACAAAAGCCGAACATCCAGTTGAATATCGGGAAATTTAGCACAAATGTTTGTGCTTCCAAATTTTGTGCAAGAAACACAGTGCTGCACATGCTCGGGAGGCTAATCACATTACTCAACAAAAATCTTGCTAGCTATCAGTAACTCGGGTATCTATGAGTCAAGATGTATAGTATGCTCTACTCTTATTAAAGGGAACAACAAATTAGCATGCCAGCACTGGTAACAACTCAGTTTCGTATACGAAGGTCTGAAAAATATTTTTTAGTGAAATAATGTCTGTCAAATAGAATTAAGTGCTTTTTTCCCTCTGAAGGTGAAGAAATAGCGAAGATGCCTTATATACCAATGGGGTTTTCAGTTTAATAGGGGGCCATACTGTGCTTAATGGCAATCTTCTGTTGCTTAGAAAGTATTGCTTTCCAGTTTTATTGCAGAAAACAGGAGGGTTTTTACATCTTTATGGCAGGTGGTTTCTGTCGGTTATCGTAAGCTTGTTAAGGCCAATCTGCATGGCAGACAAAAGGGGGGAATGCGCGTCATGTTACTCAGTAGCGCTCCGCGCGGTCATCGGCGCCAACAGCAGAGTTCTCAAATCGGAAGGCCCACAAAAAGATTGCGCAGCGTCCCCCCCCCCCCCCTCTTTTTTTTTTTTTTTTTTGGCTGTTGGCGTCATCCGTATCCATCTGGCATCTGTGTAAACGCATCTACAGCCAGGGGTTAGCGCACTGTCACATGATATTGTGGCATAGGTGAGATGTAGGTGAAGGTTTTATTTCCAGAATATTTACAAAGAAAGTGAGGGCAATAGAAGATATCTGATAAGGCCCACGTGCAAGCATCGTCATCTTCATCTTCATTGCCCTGCAAAGCCTAGCATTCATCCATGTTCAGGTCGCTCTGCAACATCACCCTCCAGCAGCACAAGTGCCGTCCTGGCAGCACCTTGTAGGGCCCTGTGTGACGCGAGAGGAGCTTCTCTGATAGGCCAACGCGATGGCATGGTGACCATAGGAGGACCAGAGAGCCAAGCGTGAAGTGCTCATTTCTGTGTCGGCTGTCGAAATTGGACTTTTGGGATTTGTTCGAAGCATAGGGCTGGTCGTGGACAAGTTGACAAGCTGCACGGGCTCGAGCAATGACGCTACTGGTCAGTAGGCAAGTGAGGAGCCAACGGAAGGAGAGTCTCGAATGGCAATGCAGGATATCGGCCAAACAGTAAATAAAATGGTGAATGTTCAGCGGTGTCATGCTTTGACGAATTGTATGCGAAGGTAACAAATAGTAATGCGCTGTCCCAGTCACGGTGATCAGGTGAAGCATACATGGCCAGCATCTCGGTTAGTGTTTGGTTCAGGCGCTCTGTCAATCCATTCGTTTGTAGATGATAACCGATGGTGAGCCTATGTTCAGTAAAGCAGGCGTGAAGGATGTCATTTACCACTCTCGAGAGGAAGTACCTCCTGCAGTCGGTGAGGAGCTGCTGTGGGTCACCATGATGGAGAATTACGTCGTAGAGGAGAAAGTCAGCGATGTCTGTAGAACAGCTTGTCGGCAATGCCCTGGTGATTGTGAAGCGCGTGGCCTAGTCTGTCGCGACCGCAACCCATTTATTTCCGGAGATGGACGTAGGGAAAGGGCCTATAGAAGGTCAAAGCCGACGCGGAAGAAAGGCTCTGCAGGTATATCAATAGGTCTGCAGGCAGCACTGAAGGGGGCTTGCGGCACTGGCAGCGTTTACAAGCATTCATGTTGTAGCTTTTTTATGCCAGCACCAATGCCGGATGCTGTAGTGAGTATGCGAGACACCTACATGACCCGCAGTTGATGCGTCGTGAAGCTGGTGAAGAATGCTGGAGCGTAGATGGCGAGGTATGACAAGCAGCAGCTCTGGGCCATCTGAACTCAGATAACGACGATACAGAACATTGTCATGTAGTTCAAACAGGCAAACAGAATGGTCTGGTGATATAGAGGTTAGAGGGTCGATGGTGAGCCGTAAAGATGTGTCTCATCACTGCTCAGTGGCGATACCATCCAAAGCAAGGATAGACAGTGCACAGGCGTCTGAATCGGGGTCAGTGAGGTCGGGAGCATCGACAGGGTGGCTTGACAAGCAATCTGCATCTTGGTGCAATTGTCCAGGCTTGTAGTACACAATAAATGAGTATTCTTGGAGCTGTAGGGCCCAGCGGCCGAGACTTCTGAACGGATCCTTGAGCGACGAGAGCCAGCAGAGGGCATCATGGTCAGTAATCACAGAAAACGTTTGGCCTAGCAAGTAAGGTCTAAATTCAGTGACAGCCCACACTAAATAAAGCCAGGCACTCGTGTTCAGTGATGGAAAAGTTCTGTTCGAACGATGACAGAAATCAACTGGCGTAGGCGATGACATGTTCCTTGCCGTGCTGTTTTTGGCCAAGGACAGCCCCAATTCCATGACCACTGGCATCGGTGGGAAGTTCTGTAGGCGATGAGGGGTCGAAATGGGCCAGTATAGTATTGGTGGTGTACTGAGTAGGTGGATGAGGGCAGAAAATGAACCTGCTTGTTCAGGTCTCCACACGAAAGGAACCTGCTTCAAGAGTTCAGTAAGAGTGCAGGCGATGTCTGTGAAATTCCGGGCAAAGCGATGAAAGTAGGAAAGTAATCCTACAAAACTCCAGGCGTCTTTAGCTGAGCACGGCTCTGGAAATTGTTGCACTGCTTGCACCTTGTCGGGAGTCTGGTCAAACACCGGTAGCACTGACCGGGTTACCAAGCATAGTCATCTCACGTCACCAGAAACGACACTTGGCAGAGTTCAGCTGAAGATTGGCTCGATGGAAGACGGCAAGAACGGCTAATAAACGGGTGAGGCGGCTGTCAAACATAGGCAAGCAGACAATGACATCGTCTACATAGCTTAAACAGATGGGCTGATTATGTCCCCGAAGCAGAGAATCCATCGTACGTTCGAAAGTTGCTGGGGCATTATACAGTCTGAACGGCATGACCTTGAATTGGCACAGGCCATCTGGCGTAATAAAGGCAATTTTTTCGTGGTTCATAGGATCGACTGAAATCTGTCAATAGCCAGACTGAAGGTCGATGGACGAAAAATATTGGACTCTATAAAAGCAGTCGAGGGCGTCATCAATGTGAGGCAAGAGGTAGACGTCTTTATGAGTTACTTTGTTCAAATTCCGATAATCAACACAGAAATGCCAGCTGCCATTCTCCTTTTTCATGAGAATGACAGAGGAAACCGACGAGCTAGACGAAGGTTTGATGATGTCTTTTGCATACGATTTTGTCGACCTCGTTCTGGATGACTTGACATTCGTAATGGAATACGCTATATGGATGCCGGTGTATAGGGTTGGCGTAACTAATGTTATTTGATGAGTCACAACAGATGTTTGGCCTATAGGGCAGCCATCAAAATCAGAGATGTCGGGATAGAATGCCAGGACGCAGTAGAGATGTTAAGCTTGCGCCTAGATCAGCTTGGGAACAATCATCTTGTTAATGTTGTCGAGAGACGAAGGAGTGAAGTTGACGGAGCAAGAAGGCTGTGAAACATCTGCATCCAAAGCGGCAATCTTGCAGGGATCAAGTGCAGAAATGGTGGTCAGCGACAAGCCTTGTGGAATAACCTTAGTCAACAGCTGACATGAGAAAGGGAACGACCTCTGCATTGTCATCAATGGAAATAGTGTGAGCAAGGGCGACATCATGGCCCAACAGAACACTGATAATCGGAGACAAGACGTAGTTGCCATCGGGAATATCATGTGAAGACGTCAAAGTATTATATGAAGCAGCTTGAGACGGCAAGGGAACACAATGGCAAGAGCATAAGCATGGTGGTATGCCGGCTGGAATATCGAGAAGGTGGGGCAGCTCAAGCTGACGAGCACCGGTCGCACAATCGATGAGGGCAGAATGGCTGGACGAAAAATCTAAGCTGAGGATCAGATTACGGGGGCACGTCTCAATGACGGCAAATTGGACAGAAATGGGGTGACCAGCAATGCAGGCGCAGGCAGTGGACATCCCAAGAATGGCAGGAGTCCCTCAATCAGCGGCGCAAAGCATGCGGGAGGTGGAAGGCGTGATCACTTTATGAAGGCAACGACGGAGATTTGCACTCATTACAGAGATGTGCACTCCACTGTCAATGAGCGCTGAAATAGCGACGCCATCAACATCAGCGTCTCACAGGCTTCGTCTCGTTGGCAGCGTTAGAGGAGGATTTGTGGTGCTGGTGACCACGCGGTGACGGCGAGTGACTATATCCCTGTGGGACGATCGGTGTTGGGGAAATACAAGTGGATTGAAGGTGGGAAGCGGTTGCTGTCTGGATGGTGGGAAGGGGTTGACAGCGTTCAAGGCAGCGAGGTCCAGTGGGTGACGCAGTAACGGCCAACGTAGCCGATACGGTGAGAAAGCGTATCAGTTTATTGTCAGAGGTTCTCCACACAGCAGGGTCGTGATATCGTGTAGGAAATCGCTGCTCTAGGGCAGATGCTATGAAGTTTGTGTTGGGCTGGCCACGGTGCAAACAGAGTGAATGCCCTTGTTGGCAAGCTCCTGTTGTGCAATGGCTTGGACATGGGGAGTCGTAAGCGAGCTCGAGTCATCAGCGTGAACTGGGGCAGGGGTCATGACCTCAAGTTTACGGTGCACAATCCGTGTCAGCTGATCTGGTGGAACCAACGGCTATGCTGCCAAATGGTCTTCACAAGAGGATGTTGCCACCGTATTGGGAAGCCGGACAAACATGTGGCCATTGCGCCGGCTTTTAGCCTGCTCAAAGCGCCGGCACTCCTTTATAATAGTGTCGACGGTAGAGAAATTTTTGCACATTAAAAGGTTGAAGGCATCGGCGATCCCTTTCAAGATATGCCCAACCTTGTCATCCTCCGTCATCGCGACATTGGCCTGTTGGCATAGCGATAACACGTCTTCTATGCACGAGACGTAGTACAAGACATAGGGTTTTGTAGACATCTGCACATGTAACGTGAGCATCTTTTTTGGTGCGATCTTTCAGCCAGCGGGCTTCCCTAACAAGTCTCGTAGTTTTTCTTTGCAGATGTCCCAGCTCCCGATCTCAGCTTCGTGGTTATCGAGCCATACTTTCGCAGTGCCTTCGAGATAGAATATAATATTTGCCACCATAGGGTAGGGCCCCATCAACCGATGGGGCCCTACCCTATGGTGGCAAATATAGCACTCATGCGTTCATACTCTGCCAGCGAGTCTTCAACGTTCACTTCACTGGAGCCGCAGAACGTGCCATGATCTTGGAGTTACACCAGCATGACCGTTGAAGTGGCGGGCACTGATGTAGGCTCCGCGTCTTCTGCCATTGCAGACAGATGCCCAAAACGACGACCGCTGGGGAGTTCCGTTGCGAGACATGATGTACCCCGCACGTCCACCACAGTGTGACGGAGGCAAGAGAGAGAGAAACATTTATTTCAACCATCGAGGTTGTTGCTCTTGAAGTCAAGCAGGTGGTGTCCTCATTCCAGGGCTCCTTTGACCATGGCTGCTCGACAAACTTGCTGGACAAGCCCAGAGGCGAGATGTAGGCGAAGGATATATTTACACAGTATCTACAAGGAAAGCTAGGGCGAGAGAAGATGTCTGATCCGGCCCACGTGCAAGTGTCCTCATCGTTGCCTTTATCGCTCTGCCAAGCCTTGTGTTCATCCACATATAATTCGCTCCATAACAATATTTTCAAGCCAGCTACGTAAATCCAAAGCTAGTATTCAAAGCTCGAAGCTATGACAAAGCGAGCGTTGTATGCCTACGAACGGTGTTCGGAATGAGGGGCCACTGTACGGTATTTTTCAAAGAGGGCAGCCGTGAACATTGACAGTCATCTTATGCATTTACTTTCATTGGCGAGGCGGTTTGTCGGCTTTCTAAGGATCATGCGACCACTGTAAATAGATCTGCGTTCATTCGGTAGCCTTAACTTTACTCGCCGACACCCGACAACGCAGAAGCTCCCATTAGTCTTAACGAGCTAGACAGTGTGGCGAAATGGTGGGGTCAGGATGAAAATTTGCTGCCTGCCGATATGACAATGGGCCGCAAACCATCACGGAAAGCTTGTCGCTAATATCTTCTTACGTGTGGCTTATCAGTGATCAGTCGTGAGATAACACATACGAGTTAGATTCATGGCTGTTGAAGCGGTGTTTGGGTCCGTGGTCGATCAGCTGGCAACTACTGCAAGCATGCGTGCCAAGTTCGTCTGTGTACTCACATGTAGGTGGAAAGCCCCGAACTGCGCGAATTTGTGGAACTTGTGTATTCAATGCGATCAGCGTGCCTTCCGGGGACTAATTGGCCCGACCTTCACACATGCTTCCGTGCTTTCCACATGCGCTGCTTTTGTTGTGCCCTCTGTTCGCGTAGCGTTTCAATCGGTCTGGACGACCTGGGCAAACCTTACACCGATAAAGATTGTGCGCCGTAGGAATGCTGTGCGCATCAGGGCACCAACCTGCATAGCCGAGTCATTCACCTAAGGTACTGATGTTCGAAAAATCGAATTTTAGATATTTGATTCGCGAATCAAATTATTCGAACATTCACTGTTCGATTCGAAATCTAGTATTTGTACATGAAACAATTTTGACATCCTGGTAATCGGAACTGTAGAAAGCTTGCCATTACACTGCACATTATAAAGGATGCATGAAAGCACAAAGGGAGCATTGGAAATGACTTAGCAGATTATTTGCTAACTTGGGGCTCTTCGAAAAATATGTGGTCATGCATTATCATGTGAAGTTTATAAAGGTAACCTTGTGGACAAATTAACAAAACACCTTTTCCCTAGCTCAATATTGTTGTGGCAAATGGTGCCAATATTATTATAAAGTATGTTACAATGAAACATATCCTGATTTAGTTTGGTGAGAGGACATTGGTCCTGAATTTAAAATACAGTGAAACCTCGTTAAACCGTAGTTGGCCAGAGCTCGGAAAAAGTACGTACTAAATGGCAGTACTGCTTAACCAAAATAGCATGAGATGCCCACTTACCTGTCAAAAACAGAAAAAAGAGTGTGATAAAGGGGGAAAAGACATCCAGTATTTATTTACTTCGCGCGGCAAAAGTGTTATTTTCGTTTGATGCCGCGGTGGCCTTGCAGTGACGACAGGAGCCTCAAACTTACTGAAGCTGTGAGCCAGCTTTTCAACCAGCCCCCTCTTCTCGGCAAACACTCGCATTGCAGATTCCTCGTTAGTGTTGCAGAAGTCGCGGGGCACCTTTTCATTGCGTGGTGCTGTTCTCGTCGCGACGATGCATTCGTGAGGCTGACTTAACGTGCAGCTTCTGCCACTGTCGGTCCTGAATCGCCCGTGCTGTCGCTTTCCATGTCATCCTTATCACTGTCACTAGGCGACACTTCGACAAAACAGTGTCAGCGATGGCGAAAAGTCGAACCTCGCAGCCAACATGTCTTCGCGGTCACAGCAGCACTGCCGAGCAACTTCTTCACATTCCAAATGCCACGCACCATGGTCAACAGTAGACCCATGTCACGTGCCAGCGCTGACTTCTTTGTGTCATGTTCGACAGCACGAACGATGTCTAATTTTTCATCTATGCTGAGCACCCGGCATCTTTTTTGTCCGAGCTTCGGCATGACGCGAATCCTCGCTTACATGACAGCGCCGAAATGATGTCGATGTTGATGTGGCTTCACGCGCAAACGCACAGGGCGCTTGGAGGCCGTTGTTCAGATCTCTGAGGCTTGTTGTACTGCCGGACCGCCCGTTGGAGACAAAGCACCACTGTGTTTGCACGACGAAAAGTGGAAACACTACGTGTTAACCGATACGTACACAATAAGCTGGTATGGTTTATGCGGTTACAAAACGCATTATGTTCAATGGCCGCTGAGTTGGGGATTTGACTTTACTACTTTTCATACGAAACTACTGTTTAAGAAGGTACGGTTTAACGAGGTTTTACTGTAGTACCAAACAATACCCACTGCCAAATGTTGTATCTAAAGAACATTTTATTGTAAGTGATTGTGTTAAGCAAGAAAAGTCCGGCTAGTGACGCAGCATTACTTCATATCCACTGTCAATAGCGTGAAATATATAGCATTTTTGCTTCTTCTTCTTGTTTGATTGTTTGAATGACGAAGTATTCAAAAGTATTCGTATTTTCAAATAGTGACTTTTCGATTTGAGGACCTGATCGAATAGGACAATATTCGATTCACTATTCAAAAGATTCAAATATTAAAAAATTTTTTAGTGGGGACATTTTGAAATGTTGCAATTTTGATAATGTTTTTTTTTTTTTAAGCATTTGAGGCATATAAATCTTATATTACTGCTGCTTTATCACATGAATTCATATTCGAAAGTTCCTAGATTAAAGCACATGTGACCAAACCTGAAGAAATGTTGCTTGGCCTGTTGGTGCAAGATGATAAATTACTAAATCTCAGCATGAAACTGATGACCACAAAAGAAAAAACGCATAAATGGCACAGCACCTCTTCTGTGTGTTTTCCTTCATGGTCATAAGTGTCGAACCCTTGGAAAGTGAAGGTGACTGCCTTCTGGATTGCCGCAGGAGACCCACCGTAATGTTTATATGGAAGTGGCAGGCGCAGGCAGGCAGTAAAAAAAAAAGCTTTAAAAAAATATGTGAAATGTTTATTGGGTGAACCTTAGTCTGTGAAAGCAAGGCACCTTGGCAGTGGTAGCTACTGACAGCATAGCCAGCAGTCAGTGAGTCGAATGGCACTGTGGGCTTTTGGCTCCTTAGGTATTTACTAGGGGTGTGTGAATAGGAATTTTTGAGGCTGAATCGAGTGTGAATCAAATAGTACCAGAAGTGAGTTAAATCGAATAGTTTTCAAATAGTGTTTGAATAATGAACGGCTCACAATTTATATAATATGAGGCTCACAACCTGGTATTCTTCAAGATAGCAACATTCTGTCATTAAATGCTTGTGCTATGTTATGAAGCGTAGTATAGTAAAAGCACAAATGGAGCATTAGCAGCAAACAAGTTGTTTCTTTGCATTCACAGGACTCTTCAGAGAGTGTGAATGACAGCTGTATACATATATGGCTTGTGAAGTATGGCTACCAAAGCGACGTACCTGGGGGGCTATTCTGTAAGTCTCCACCTAATGGACATGTCCATTTCGTCTATTTCTGAAGCTCTGATTAGCTGTGCTGTGTTACACGTCAGAAGGAGACAGGCAACCACAGCCAATCGGCACTTCATCAGCAGACGAAATGGACATGTCCACTAGGTGGACACTTACAGAATACTCCCCACCCCTCCCCTGCTCCACTATGCAAGTCCTTATGTTTTATGTCTATACTATGCCTCCAGGGGTGAAAATTTACCGTACTTTTGCTCCTATTTTATGTTTAATTAGGGGCAGTTGACATTTTGAAATATTCTAAAAGTATTCGAAAAATATTTGCATTTACGAATAGTGACTATTCGATTCGAAGGCTGAATAGAAATAATCAAATAGGACTCTATTCGATTCGTTACTCTAAAGTTTCAAATATTCGCACACCTCTATTAGTTACAGAGCATTATCTTGTTATAAATCAACCAATGGTAATCATGAAAATTTTTTTTTAAATGCTGCCGTCATCATGTACATTCCCTACTCTAGGACCTACAACACTTATTGTCTAATGACATTCTGATATTATGTGTTTATCACATATAGGTAAGTGAAATCTTGATAATAGCGATAAATGTAGAGGAGAAGAAAAAACCGTCATCATAAAGAAATGTGACTGTAGGGCCCAACAATAGATTTTAGTCAATGTGCTTATGTGCGTTCTCAGAACTTTGGAAAGTGCTTGCATTTGTGTTCAGTTCTTTTTTTGTGGCCTATTATATGCCATAGCTCCTGAATGTGTGTTTCTGCCCACTGCCTGCCTTTGCTTAAGGGATGCATATGTTAGCTTGCATGTTCTTTTCTATGTTGTCCAGGCACTTGTTGCTGCTATATGTTTTTTCCATTCTTTCGTTTAATTATTTATTATTATTTTCTTCGTCTTTTTTTTTCTTTACAAACACCATATGAAAGAACTTCCTTAGGCAGCTAGGCATGAGCATGTATTGCTACTGTATATTTTTTTAGATTTAGAGGAAAAAGTTTTATTGAACTGTAGTACTGTACACAAGAGAGTAGGGTATCAAGCTTTATGTCGTTATTGGATACTTTCCAAGCGAAGCTTGTATTGCTTCACTCGTGTCGGCATCGGTGTTGGTGTTGCCATATGAAAAAACTCAAGCCGCACGAAAAGAAGTCCTTGTAGGGCTGTGGATTCGAACCACTGACCTCTGGGTTGGGAGACCACCACGCTAACCGATTCAGCCACTGTTGATTCATCATACGCATCCTTTAAAGCGGGGTTTTATATGCATGAAGAAGCAGACGTAGCACAAGACGCGAGCCAATTACAGGCGTCCCCTCCCTCTAGAGGAGGAAAAGGGCAAGATCACGTGTTTGCTCGCCTCATGCTCGCCGTTTACCGCCATTTACCGCCAGTTCAGGCTCTGCAGTCTGATGGGGAGGCCACATTTGGTTCGTTTTGCCGAAGAGCTGGCTGCGTTGAAGGAATGGCAGGGAGAGCGTGCCGCGCATTGTGATTTTGACCTAAGAACAGGCAACATTTCATGAATGCCACCTGGAACTCGCTCGAGAAAGGGCTCGTTGTCAAAGTGCTGACCTCGCCCGTGAGGGAGCGCGAAGCCAAGCCGTTACGACAACGAAGAGCTGCGGATCCTGAGCT
The DNA here is from genome assembly GCF_038994185.2 of Dermacentor albipictus. NCBI lineage: Eukaryota > Metazoa > Arthropoda > Arachnida > Ixodida > Ixodidae > Dermacentor > Dermacentor albipictus. The sequence continues at coordinate 214,387,430 of NC_091821.1, read as the reverse complement.
TCGCTGGCACCCCTCCTCACAGTAGTAAAACGGCGGTCAACTTTTTCTTTTAAGATCTAGCTTTTGTTAGCTCATTCCTCAATTTCATGTGGGCGGTGTCTGCAGAGCGAAAGAGCAGTGCAGCGCAGACCTTAGCAGCTTGCCAAAAGGGACTTCCATTGGTGGAAGTGCACACCCACCGTTGAGAGGAGAGTTCGGTTACACAATGCAACACTTGGTTCCCTAAAAGACCACACGATGGTCTTGCCGTCCGTGCCTTCCAGACAATAGAACTCCTCGATTTCACTTGCAGTATTGTGGAAGTTTTGTCGCGTTCAGACCTAATTTCTCTCTTCGTGAGTCAGTGTGGGCACAGGTATTTTATGCAGCATCACATTAACGAGGTAGTGTTTACAGGAGTGCCAGTGGTAGGGGCTTGCTCGGTATGCTGCTGCGTGCCCAACGGCGCCAGTATGTGCTTAAAGAGCCGGTGAGCACTGAAGCGTTATAGAGGAGCGTGGTAGTTTAGACCAGAATGCTATAACACATTCTTTACACCGAATTGTCATGGAGGTAGCAGGACCTTTAGACCTCCAAGCAATGCGGCAAGCTTGAAATTGGGAGCGAAAACGCCTAACCCCCTCCACAGCTAACGCTTGAACATTCGCATTCCATACTTGTAACCATCGTGTGAAATTTACAAAAAGAAAATGTTCTCTTTATTTTGCAGCATAAAAATGTTTCAAGGTTGTTATAGGTTGTGTTGCTATCTTGCATTGAGCAGTGCTCAGCTGAAGCATATAGAATTTTTATAACTGGCAGTTCATCAAGGGGCATACGAATTTGATTTTATTAAATCAGGCTTTGTTTTGCTTTTCGTTGAGTTCATATCATTGAAAATATCATTTTAGTGCATGCCAATACAGGTCCTGTAGCAGCATTTATGCTGCATGTCTTCTGTGGCATTGTTTTGAAATCGTGGAATGTGGCGTGCTTGAATTCCAAACAGTCTTCTCTTCCAAACTGCATGCATGTCCACTGCATATGTTTGCCATATGTTTGCTTGAATAGTGCATCCATTATGAAATATCTCGCTTGCTTGATGCATTGTGAAATGTGCTCCTCCTTTGTTTTTTAGTAGCTATCCTTACCCACCATGTGGCTCAAACCTGTTTTCGCTGCTTTTTGCAAGCTTTTGCTACATTTTGCTTGCTGTCAATTCATGTCTGGTCCCCCTTTGAGCTTATAGTCGAATGATCATGTCAATGTTTGTTGGTCCTGTACTTGTTTTGCACTTTTCTTATGGTCATCCAAGCTTCCTATGTTTCGATGATATTGATTATACTTGTTGTCGAACTTGCTTGGATAGCATACGAGTGGTGTGGCATATACTAGTTGGTCTGTCAAAGAAAATAAGGTGCTGTCTGAACAGAGCTATGTTTAGTGGCTTCACTTTCATAATTCATTTTCTTCCTATCTTAGCACATCACCCCTTTTGACTCTGATGGGTTCCGGCAACGGATGATGCGTCAGGCCTCAGTCTCCGACTTTGTGTCAAGTTCTCCGGTTTCCTCCACACCACCGCGTTCTGATGTGTTGGAGATGGATGACCCAGGTGTTGCCTGAAGAATATTTCTAATGTGGAATGAAAGCACCTTGTGTTTTTACCATTTAAAGATATATATCTAGGTCATAACACTCATTCTAAATGACCTAACAAAAGTTTGTAATATGCTCCTTTTGCTGTGATTTTCTTGGGCATGATTTGTTCCTCAAGGCACTATGTGTAGATCATGCTCTGGGAGGATTATGTAGTCTGGACACAGCTAATAACAGTGAAAACTTTTTTATGGAGTAACTGACAAAATGTATTAGAATTTTTAATCAGGACAACTTCAATGTTTTCACCAGTGACCTGTGATGCTCTCACTTTTATCTTTTTTCACTATCACATGCTCAAGTGCAGGTGCGTGCATTGTGTGCTTTGGTGTGTTAATAGCAAAGTTTAATTGTTTAATTATTTGTTGCCTGAGTTTTCTTTATGAAATAGCGTTCTTGATAAAAGTGTTGTTTAATTCACATGTTTTACAAAAGTCAAGCTCTGTGGTGTTAGAGGAAAGGGATGGTGTCACGGTGACATCAGAATAGACCACAACAATTACATTAGCACATTATTTCATTACACATGCTAACATGCTGCTTTTAATGCAGAAAGCTGAGAAGTTCAGTAAAAGTTAACAATTGTAAAAGCAGACATAAAAATAAATATGAACATGAGATGAAAAGGTATTAGTTGCAGTAATCCTTATGTAAGGCAAACAGGTTGTTACCTCAAAGATTGAATGAGCACAAGTGGTCTTTCAGAACACTGTGCAGCCTTCTCTTGGACTGCTGCATGTGTAGTTGCACATTTGAGAATAGTGGAAGTTTCGTTCAGATGCAGGAATGAAAATATGTGTCTTATGGTTAAGGTGCGTTATAGCAGTGCTGATTGTAGTAGCACATGTGCCAGCTAGCCTTTGGGTTTCTTCTACTAAGAATTGGAATGCCTGAACCGCTATGTTCAGGATAAACACAGGTGTCCATAGTTGACAGGTTGGCGCTGCTGTTACCGGCTCATGCACACATAGTTTTGGTTCTTTCATTCGTGCCACATTTCAAGGGATATTCACCTTTTTTGTTGCCCTTTTCATTTCTTGTGTCTGTGATTTTTTGCACCTGCTTTTCACAGTCATGAATGCTACTTATATGTGTCCATCCTCAAATCATGTTTTGGCAGCTGAGCCTGAAAGCACAAGTCAGCATAACACTCCTGCACCATGCCCAAGAACTGTAAAAATGCCATGGTTGGCCGCAAAGGAAGCTTAAAACTGTGCAATACATATTATGTTTTCCAGGATGTGTCATCTGAAAGAAAATATTTTCCCTCCCTCCGTGCCGCCTTGCTCCCAGTAATCAGATACGAGCTAAATATTACTGCTGCTTTACCCTTGTTTTTTTTACACATACTAAAACACAACATTGAAAGGCCTTAACTTGGCTAAAGGCAGCAAGTACTTGGACAGCCTGTATCTAACATGAAAATAGTAAACAATAATGGTCACGGGATTTGCATTTTTTAAGGTGGTACAAATATTAAATTTATTTTACAAAATATACAATTGAATGCAAAGAGTGCAACAGCTTCTCCCAACTTTGTGAGCAGTAAACTAAGTCACCGACTGAAAATTCAGACTCAGCAGGGACTGTCCAAAAGCCAGAATAAATGTGAGAATATAATTGCTAGAAAGTAAGTGTCTTTATTTTACGCATGGCCAAAAAAAGCTAGTCAGTGCATTGCTACATGCACACACACTTGGTCTTCGTTAGTCCACATATGGACTTGGTTAGTCCATATTTCAACATTGTCATGTCATCACTACAGGTAGACTATTAGTCCATGCTTCGACCACTGTTGTGTTGTCACTGCAGATAGACAAAAGTACAGTCACCTCATGGACAGAATCTCCATCCCCTGGCAACTTAAAAAGAGGTACACTGCACTCCGGTAGCCAAAGATTGCTAGTTTTTTCACAACAGTCACTGTCTGGCAATTTGCTCATTGCTCCTCACAACTGTGCAGACATAGAGGGTAGAATTGGCACCGTTTGAGGCTGCTTGATGATTCATGCGACAAAACTTCATAATAGTAATCGGAGGAGTCGCCCAGGACTGTGTTGATATTTAACATGAAAGACCATACATTGGATGCTTGGAACTTTGCCCAACAAATTGCCAATGCAGCCTTTACATTTGTGTGGCTTGGCTTGGCTTGCCACATGGTTCGTGCTAAGTTGGGGACTAGTACTGAATTGAAAAGGCTTGACTAGTTTCAATTACAAGGAGATTCCAGCGACTGTGCCGGCAACTTGTCTACACAAAAATATAGCTCTTTCTGCTCAACTCAGTAGCTGAATGAGCCCGCAGTCGTGCAGGCAGAATCCATATTATTGAATGACGTGCTGTAAGGTGCCTGAAATTTCGGTTGTCCTTATTAGGTCGATGGGGTCAGTGGCGGTGCCACAAAGCTGTCCAGCGACTGCAGTTACATTTGCAATGAATCTTATGTCCTTGCTTGCCAAATGACTGCATGATTTCCATGCACCAAATAGGGCCTCTTAAAGGCACCTTCTTAGTGTACCCATGTTTCCAGAAGTCTTGATGACAGCTTGTGTTCCTGCTCTGAGGTAATGGAAAACTCAAAATTTTAATTCTTAGTTTTCATAATGTTTTGTTTGTGTTGTATTTTGTTTGGTTGGTTTACTTATGGGGTGGGCACTTTTCTGTGTTGAACACCTTCTGATGCACAGGTTCATCGTTGATCGTGTGAAGACTGACATCAAGAGAGAAATGTTGACCATGGCTGCTGAAGCTGAATGCCCAGGAAAGGGCTGATTATTGTTCCAAAACAGCTTATTACCAAAGGTCTTAACAAAGTTATATATTCAGAAAGGTTTGCTCTTCACAGTTGCAAATATAGGTTGTGGTTATCTTCTAATGATGGTTTATGTTCTGCAAAAGGCTGCTTTGCTTTACAGTGACTGGAAGAAATGTATTGTGTTTTAATTTAAAAGCATCAGACATGTAGTGTTGACCTAAATGCAAACAACTTAATAAACCTTAAATAAGCTGAAAGACCTTATTTTGCTAAATTGCTGCTTCATCTGTTGCATTACCTTTCTGTCTGTCTTGATGTCATTTACAATTATGTTGATTGAGTGTACTTGTGTACAAGACTGCTGATCTAAATGTGTGCTTTTTTGTGTATGGTGTGTTTTTCTACATCTCTTGAAATTACTTTTTGGGATTGTGTGTCACTATTTAATTTATGTGGGCATTTAAAAGCTGGAATAGCTTTAAAGAAGCCTTTACATCTTCCATTCATTCTTGAAAACAATTGTATGGAAAAGTAGGATTTACAAACAAAAAAAAAGGAGCAAAAGATAAAACTCACACTGTAGTGACGAGCAGCAAAATCTTTTTCCTCCTGAAACAAGGCAAATATGACAAAGAAAGAAAAAAAAAAGGTTGATGAGAAATTAAAGGCAAGTACCAGCACAAAGCGAGGTAAAGCTAGGACAGATAAGCTCCTTATGTCCTTTTTGGTGAATGGCAAAGAGTTGGTTCTAAAATAATCCACATGCATTGGTTAAGGGACTCTCTTCCCGATAGTCACATTGTGAAGAAATGGATTGCTTTGGAAAATGTGGCACTGTATGACTAAATTGCAGCCTGTTGTCTTTTGCGATGTGCTGGTGTGTTTTGAAGTGTCACTGATGCAGCACCCTGTTCACCTAACAGATGATGACTTGCAAAAAGGCAGGAATATCTAATAATGCCAGTTGGAATGTATGTTTTGTATCCAGCTTTTACTTTGAAAGTGCTTGGTCTGTTTGGCTGGGCTTGACTGTCCACATTCTGGAAGTGTGTGCTAAGCTCAACTGGGGCACTGAAATCAAGATGGATGTCCATTGTAGCAGCTGCAGATAGTATTTTTCCTCTTACCTTACTCTTGCTGTTTTGTTGAAAGGAGGTGCTCAGAAAATGTGCATTGTGGTACCCAGCTTCAATTAGCTGTTGGACCTTCACCTCAAAGTTTGCAGGTATCTCCTAAGGGTAGGAGTTGTCAGCTTTCTGGGCAAAGATGTCTGGATCCCCAACTTAGGAGTAAGTAGGAAAAATGACACTAAGGGCTTGTATGGTGCATAATGTATCATACTTGCTAAGAATTGTTTTCAGTGCTCCACCTAAGCTAGTGCCTTAGACATGAAAGTGGACCGTCAAGTGCCTCGTTGACAAAACACCATGGTGTTGTGGCAGTGCGTTATTGTCAAGATTCATGAGCTTGTCAGCGCAGTGGAATTTGAGACTGGCAAGAATTTGGAATTGCACTGTAGCACTTGCAAGTGCAATGCATTCTTTTTTTAAGGTAGCAGTCAAATTATTCTCAATGTACACAAGAAATATTGGAGCATTTGTAATTCACAAAAAAAAAAACATTTTTTGAGTATACTGTCATTTGCATTACTAAAGTTAATTTGCCTGTCTTTCCAGCAATTATCTTGTACTGTTGTTTGTACTGCTTTTCCTCACGATGCAAAATCAACTTGCCCAGTCTTTTATGCTCTTTAGTTGCAGCACTGCCAAGCCGTCATTGCCAGTGTTTAATGTTATTCAGTGCCTTCAAATTGAAGAGTCGGTAACTTTATAAAATATGCTATGCTAGCTATGCAAATGCTGCTTTCATGAGTGATTCATGGGCATTGGCAGACAATTTTCATGAAGTAAGCTAAACAAATGCACAACTAAAAATTTTTTTAAATTTTGCAACTACAGTATATGTTTACGTTAAAAACACATATCATATTTATGGGATTGTGTATTGCTACTTATTTTATGCAGACATCTAAGCTGGAATAGCTTTAAAAAAAGCCTTTACACCTTCCATTCATTCTTGAGGACAATCGTATTTGAAGACAACTTTGTTTTGTTTGTTCTAGATGGTTTTTATATGAAAAGGAATGTTCATCATCAAATTTTATACTCTACATTAATCACATTCGGAAACAGTAGTTTGACAAATCCTCAATTTAACATGGATTTCTCGTAGCGTACCACTCTCGAAATCTGGCAGAGCTTATAATAGCTGTGCTCCTTTTTTCGGCTGGCAAAACGACGATTCAGCTTTCTCCAGCAATCAACTATGTAACATGGAAGGTTTGTCTTTGTCTCAAGGCTTCTACTTCTGAATGTGAAATTGGAAAGTTCTAGCCTTAGGGATGCAAGCCACACCCAACCATTAGGGGACACACACCACGGGGCATATAAAAAAATGCTAAGTGAGCACAAAAGAGCACGAAGCACCCCCAATTGAGTTTGCGCCTGCCAACCTGGGTGTGGTTTCCGACCCCAAATCTAAGATTCCCTGTTAACGTACCTATTATGAAAATTGCTGACCATTGCAAAACTAAAAAAAAATTAGATCATCTTTAAATGATATTGTCAAGTTTTTAATATATACCATAATTGCAAAATTTCAATGTTATAAAAAGTATGTATTTGTGGGCTCTAATTTACAAGTAGTGTGTCTGCCAAAATGCATTAACTATTTGTACAATCAACATTTGCCAGCTAGCCTAGCACTTTTATTAAATTACTGACACTTTTAACTTAAACACACTGTATAACTTGTCATAGCTGTGAGAAAATGCAGCAAATGTACCAGTTGGTTGTGCAGGACAGGGTTCAGCATGGTTCAGCAGCTTTAGTTGTGTGGACAAAACACTGAGTCAATTAGTTTTTAATTTGCAACTTTTGGTTATTACAGTTTTCAGGTGCTGCCTTATCTTTGTTTTGAAAGTTCCTGCAGGGTCCAGTGAATGTTTAATGTTCATATTTTCTAGTTTTTCCTAAACCAGTTTTGGAGTTCAAAAATTGCAGTCATGCATGCTGGGCTGACTATAGGAAAGCTGCAAACATTTTAAAAAATTGCTGTTAACACTGGCTATGACTTTTTTCGTTAAATAGGTGCTTTCGTTCATTGCCTCTGCCTCTTTTGTTGAATTGGTGCTTTTGTTCATTGCCTCTGCCGTTAATTCTCATTGCTAGATTGCTGATTTGGTTTTAGATTGTGTATGTGAACTTTACTCTTAAGTGGACTTGCTTGTCTCTAGTTTTACATTGTATTTAAACTTGGTGGCCATTTTTATGGTATTCATGCTCCTGATGCACAACTATATTGTGAGTGATATGAAGACTGGTGAATTTTGTAGCCATGGTGCATATTTGTAGCCACCAGTACCATGGTTCATGTAATGATGTCTGGTTATGGCTGCGGCTGTAGTCTTCCGGGAACAGGAACAAATAAATTGTGTTCATTCTTAAATTCTATGTTTTTCATCTGCATTTCTCCCTCTTTCATGATGCTGCTGCCTCAAGAATCCTGCATTTAAAGGAATCCTGAAACACTTTTTGAACACAGTACGAAAACATTGTCGATCTGTTAGCAATGCTTCTGTGAACATGTGAGCCAAATATTATTGCAATGCAAGCAGCAGGGAAATTTACAATCTCGTGTCAAGACTCAGAGGAAGTGAAAATCGCTTCTTGCTTCCACAGTGTCGTCATGCAGCATTGTCGCAAGCAGTTGGACGCTCAACAGCTATTGCCCGATTTTGTGATTGCGAGAACATTCACAGTAACACAATTGTAACTCATTTGACTTAAATAAATGAAAAAATATGTATGTCTGTGATCTCTAAAAAAAATTATTTTATAGTTGCACTGCCGGTCTAAAAAGGACAGCTACGCGTTGCGTCTGCTGCACGTCGGCTCTGCAATGAAAAGCGCAGTGTAGATACTGCGGCCGCCACCGGCCTTCTCATGCTTAACCTTTAGGTGGGGCGATGGGGTGCATTGCTCCCTTGTGCCCCCTTGCCTTCTCCTCTGTGCAGCTTCAATTGGCCAGTGGAAATAAAATAGAAAGGCGCTCATCGGTCCGATAATTTACGTCTTGCTTGTGCTTGAAGGAAGTATTCAAAAAAATTTTCCAGCAGGAGATTTGTGAGGCGACGTAATCAAACAGCGATGTTGTCCATGGTAGAGTATAAGCGCGACTGGACGAGGACGGAGAAAGAAACAGATACACAGACACAGCACTTCTATGTATCTGTTTCTTTCTACGTCCTCGCCCAGTCGCGCTTATACACTCTACCATGGATTCTAACCAACTAGCCCGCCAACATGTTTTAACCAAGTGATGTTGTACAATTAGAAAAAATTCAAGGGGCACTTGGTTATCCCTACGTGGATAAATGCGAAAGCATTGTGACCACTGCACGAAGCTTAGGGGCATTATGTTAGAATGCAAAATCATGGGTTCGACTCCCACCAAAGGTCGAGAGATCCACTCCCAACAAAGGGTGTGGGTTCGAGTGCCTTAACTCTACCTTAATTCACTGTGCCGTAGTTAACTTCACCTTAATTAACACCAAAGGTCGAAGGTTCGACTCTCACCAAAGGACGCGGGTTGCACTGCCTGAACTATACCTTAATTAACCAAAGGTCGAGGGTTTGTAGCCTTTTTTGGACCATTGTTTGGTCATGCCGGCAATGCCGAATTTTCTGCCTCATGTGCCATTTAATGCTTTCACATTAAGACATTAAACATGTTTCAGTGCCTTTAAGGAATTCATACATTGTCTGTTGTTCACTTGTCATTTAGTTTACAACCCTTCCTGCTTGGGCCACAACATTGGCCTGCAGTATGTGTAAATAAATAATAATGGAAGGCACCCATGCTGGCTGTTGCATATGCAAATATTAATCAGCTCACCGGAAGTTTGCACCTGTTGGGGCTTGCAGATGAAATTGAATTTGGTGCTTCAGTCCTTCTTCCCCTACCCCTTTTTTTCTTTGCCTACGGGAGGATGAACAACCTAGCAAGGAAAACGAAGTGACCGAGCACATCCAACCAAAAGATCGACAACAGGAAATAAGACACAAACAAAACCAAGATATTGAAGAAACTGAACAGCAGGATGGTATCCTGCGAGAAACCACATTGAATGATGAAAACGAGCACCAAGATAAAAGTGAGGGGAATGAAGAACAAAGATTGGAAGCCAATCTTGAAGATGACACAGCGTCCCAGAGCTCAATGCCAAACAGCAAAGGGGATCAAAGCACAACGCTTTCAAGACTTTCAAAGTCAGACAAAGCAATAATGAAAGCACTACTCAGGATCTCCACCTCAACGGGGGGAGAAGAAAAAGTCACACAACTGATCGAAACCATATTGACGGAACAGTCCAAGATGAAAACACTAATCATGGAACAAGCTCAAGAGATCGCGTATCAACGAGGACGGATCGAAGAGCTTGAACGCAGGTCATCGGAGGAAAGAAGCTCAAGAACAGAGGAGCAAACAACAAGAAGAGAAGAAGAAAGCTTACCTACGAATATAAGCCCAAAACCGACCTACGCCCTAGTCGTCACATCTGGGACACTTCACAAGAATGAAGTAGCTGCACTTATCAAGAGGAAGGTTGACCCAGCGACTCTAGGTTTGCAGGACGCAACAATGAGAAATGGAAGAGAAGGGGTCGTTGTCACAACATCATCAAAAGAAGCTTCTAGCAAGCTTCTTAGTCACTTCGAGAAAGACATCGAACTGAAAAACCTGACTGCAAAGCTCCCAAAAGAAAATCGACTCCACATCAAGGTCATTGGACTCGATGAAGACACTGACTTAGAAACTCTACCAGAAAAAGTAATCAAGCAAAATCACCTGTCATGTACCGCAGAAGACATGGTAATCAAAAAGACATGGAAGGGGAGACAAGGAATGACAGTCGTCTTCGGCCTGAATCGAAATGGTGTTTCCGCTGTCGGAAAGAAGAAGTTTCTCAACATTGGCTGGTCGAGATGCCCAATCTTCGACCACATATTTTTTCCAAGGTGCACTAGGTGTGCCTCTCATGGGCACACCGCGTTTGAATGCGACCGCCCTACTCAATGTACCAACTGCGGCCAAAGAGGACACCAAAACAGCGACTGTGAGGATGACCCCCTGTGCAGAATCTGCGAAGGTGAGAGAATTGAAGAATTTAACCATTCTATGATGTCTTGGGAGTGTCCAAGTTATCTCTCGAAAATTCAACTAGAGAAAAATAGAATCATGGCACGTTTAATCTAAAACCTTTGCAGCAAACATGGCTTCCAACGCTTCTAACAACAACAAGCTTCCAACACATCATAGATCAGACACACTAGACATCATACAAGTAAATTTAGCACGGTCATATAAAGCATTACAAGCATTAAAATTTCGTCAAGAAGAATATAAACAAGATATTTCCGCAGTACAAGAACCGTATGCATTAGCAAATAAAATAATCGGATTCCCTATAAAACACAAGATAATAGCACATAATGTTAAACCGAAAGTAGCAATAATAATCCACAATAAAGAAATAATTACTTTCCCTATTTTAGTAGAAGAAAACATAATAGTAACGAGAATAAAGTTCAAAAGCAAAGATATTTTATTAATTAACTGTTATTGGCCACCTAACACGGATAATTTCAAATATTCATCAAGGCTAGAAAATCTGTTAAACTCTATTCAATATACAGAACTTTTAATAACCGGTGACTTTAATGCCAAAAACACTACATGGGGAAGTAAAACAAACGATACAAGAGGGGAAAACATTTTAGAATTAGTAATTAGGAATAACTTAATAGTCGTAAATGATAGTAACTCCCCCCCAACATTTAAAACATCAAGGGCAAAAGGTTGGATTGACTTATCAATTGTAAACAATATATTCGAGTCTGATATTACTAGATGGGAAGTTCTAAAAGACTTTAACAATAGTGATCACAGATATATAAAAATTGAAATACAGGTAGGACACAACCCGGAAGAGGAAAAATATGGAATTACTCTTAAAGGAAGGAAAAAGATTTTGGACGCAATATTAGAAGACCAATGGTTTGCAAACCATAACGAATTTAAGAGTATAGAAGAAGTAGAGGACAGTCTCGATATATTTTACTTAAAGCTAAATAATCTAGAAATAAAACATACTAAAAAATTGAAACCTTCTAAAATCAAAATGAATGCTTGGTGGACAACAGAGCTTGAAATAGAAAGGAAAAAAGTTCGAGCGATGAGAAGAAGATATCAGAGAGCTAAAGGCGAGATAAGAGAAGTATACAAAAAAGAATACTATACAGAGCATGACATATATAACAACATGTTGAACAAAGCAAAAGACTCAAACTGGGAAGCTTTCTGTTCAGCTAGCTCAAAAAACCCTTTTAACCTCCCTTATAAAATAGCTAATAATAAAATTAAGAAAAAAATTACTATATCCAGCATTGAAAAGGAAGATGGTGAAAAAACTCAAACATTACAAGAAACCGTAGAATACATTTTGGGAAAACTGTACCCAGTAGAAGAGAGCACCTTTACTAGGAATTTAGACCAAGCTGATAACAAATTAGAACACCAGTTACAGGGTGATCACCAGTGCAATGACCACCCTGTAATGGAATCAGAAGAAAATACAACTATACCACGAAGTGGAAGCATTGAACCGCTTTTCACCACCTTAGAGGTGGACTCTGTGATAAAAAATTTGCGTAATGATGTGGCACCAGGACCTGACAACTTACAAACTGAATTTGTTAAAAGAATATACGAGAAACACAAAACATATTTTATTAATTTATTTAACGCCTGTTTAAAACTTGGCCATTTCCCTACACAATGGAAAACATCCAGGGTAATTCTAATAAATAAAGCAAATAACGAGGAAAAAATAGGAGTAGGCAAATACAGGCCCATAGCTATTAATTCTATCTTAGGAAAGGTTTTAGAAAAGCTAATTAAAGACAGATTATATTTTTTCCTGTTTAAAAATAATAACTTAAACATAAAACAATTTGGGTTTCGCCACAATACCTCGACAACAACAGCCCTCCTTGAAATAACAAAGAGAGTAAATAGGAATAAAATAGATAAAAATAGCAGTTTAATCATTTCACTAGACATTAAGAATGCGTTTAACGGTATTAGAGCGGACATAGTAACTAAAATTCTTCAAGAGTATAATTGCCCACATAACTTAAGATCAATGATAAATTCTGTACTAACCAACAGAAAAATAAGATATGATCAAGACAATGTAAAAGTAGATAGAAATTTAGCAACAGGATCCCCACAGGGTTCACCTTTGAGTCCTCTCTTGTGGAACCTGATGATGGCAAAATTATTAGAAGCTAAAAGTATTCAAGACACGTACGTAATGGCCTTCGCAGACGATATTACAGTTGTACTTAATGCAAAAGCAAGGAAAGCTCTAGAGGACAAAGCCAATCAAGTACTAACTCAAATAAATAACTGGGCACAAGAAATGAGACTTGAATTCAACACGGAAAAATCAAACTTTATAATTATAGGTAAACAATATGATAGTCATGCACCACATTTAAAACTTGGAGGAAAAAGACTGAAAATGATGAAGGAATTAAAAATTCTAGGCGTTATTTTCGATTCAAGAATGTCATTTATCCCTCACATGCAATACATTAAAAATAAAGTAGCCCATTTAACTTACCAACTAAGTAAATTTACTGCAGGGCGAAAGGGAATACAACAGAAGCAATTAAAGACTATTTATACTAGAGGGATTGAGAGGATGATTGTTTACGCTTCTCCAGTTTGGTACAGTAAAAAGATCGAGATTAATAAAAAACTCAAAGCAATTCAAAGAATACCTTTAATCCTGCTAACCAGAGCATACAGAACTACATCGAATTACTCTCTAAACATATTAGCCAACATCCCTCCAATAGCATTAACACTAGAAAAGGAAATAGAAACATATCAAATATTCGCAAAAGGTAAAAACTTTTTATGGAAAGATAAAGTGTTTACGGAAAATGAGGTGGTATCAAAATACGATATGTGGGAATTTCACCCATCTACAAACTTATCCTTTCCATTCACAGACAAAGAACAAGACGTGGACATAAAAATATATACAGACGGCTCCAAAATGGAAGAGAAAGTAGGAGCAGCATATGTTGCATATAATTCAAGAGGGGAAACATTAACAACAAAATTGTTCAAATTACCAGAATATTCATCGAATTATGAGGCTGAAGCGATAGCACTATTAAAAGCAATAGAATACATAGAATCAAAGGAAACTAGTTATACATTCCAAATCCTCACAGACAGCCTTTCGTGCTTACAAGCACTACGAAATCCCAAAAACAATAACCCACTTATAGTTAAAATAAAGAAAAAACTTTTAGGATTACCACGGGAAAGAATAACCTTATCATTTGTCAAAGGACATAACAACAACAAAGGGAATGACACGGCGGACTTGTTGGCCAAAGAGGCTAGTATAGTAGGAGAGTTCGTTGATTTACCGGCTACCAAACCATTTATTAAAAAACAACTCAATATATTGGTGAAGGACAGATGGAACAAGGTATGGCAAAATGAGGGAAAAAATAGCTTTAGCTATGAATGGATAAAAAATGTCAGAACAATCCCAGATAATTTTATAGGTAACTATTATACATCTCAGGTAATCTCAGGTCATGGGAGATTTCCTCATTACTTTTTTAGGTTTCACCTGTCCAACACGAATACATGCAAATGTCAACAAGCAGCCATAAATTTTTATCATTATCTGGAATCATGTAGAATAACAGAAATCCAACGAAAACAATTAATTAGAATTGTTGGAAATAACCCTAAAAAAAGAAAACCAGAAATAATTAAAAACAATCAAGCTCTGGACATTATCGAAGAAATGGTAAAGATAATTACAGACTCTATCCCACAAATTTAATAGCAACAAAACTTAAATTTTAACTCACGTAAATATAATTTACTTTATACACAGACCGGATGCCTCACGGAAGGAGAACCGACCCCCGGAAGGGCTAGGTGTAAGACGTACTTTCGTCCGGCATCGGGTACCAACTCACTCTTACCTAGTTTAATCACCTGGGAAAAGTCGAGGGATCACTTGCTCCACTCCCAAGCTATTATAGAATAATCCCCGTAGAATGGAAGCAGGACATCAATCGTTTTACATCTGGAAAAATAGAGAACCTCATACTACCACCAAGAAGAGTAGGAGAAAAGGTTCGACTCAACTTGACGCAAGACCCCTGAAGTCAAGGGCAAGTCAAGCAACAAGCCTCAAGATGCAAGGCTCGAGGCAAGCAAGCCTCAAGAATTCATTGTATTCAAGATGAAGAAACATATACGTAAATAATTGATCAATGAATCCCGCACCAACCCGCTCCCTTGCTGTGGTTTCGCCGACGGTGATGAACATTACTTCTTTCTATCTTCTACTCTCTTCTTTTCCTCTTTCTTTCTTTTCTTATTTCTCTAAAAAAAAAACATTTTGGATATCTTCCCTCATTTTTTATATTAAATTCGGCTTTCTCTTCTCTTCACACCTGCGATACACTAGTGGTGCAGGTCGAGGCATCTCTCCTTTGTGCCTCTCTCACTTTCTGTTAATTATAGTCCGGACATGAATCATTATACTGAGGCGCTGAATGAATTTAGCCAAGACCTGCTCGAAGTACCAGACAATGTTCAGCACTTTTTGATTGGATGACTGTCTACTGAATCGTTTTGAACTTTCCTCGCTTTAATTTATGCATCAAAATTATACATTTATAATGTTACGTGAACACGTGTGAAGTCTGCCCAACTCTTGGCCAATCCCCGTGAGTAGGTATACGCCAAACACATCAAGGTCATCATGAAGTCGGGGGTCAAAGTATTGCTTCAGTCCCTCTTCCCCTACCCCTCTTTTTCTTTTTAAATTATAGTCGGGACATGAATCATTACTACGAGGCGCTGGATGAATTTAGTCAAGACGTGCCCGAAGTACCGAACAACATTCAGCAGCACTTTTTGATTGAATGAGTGTCTACTGAATCGTTGAACTTTCCTTGCTTTAATTTATGCATCAAAATTATATATTTATGAATTTATTATCTGAACAAACATCTAAAGTCTGCCCGACTCTTGGCCAATTCCCGTGAGTGGGTATGCGCCAAACAAATCAAGGTCATCATCATCATCAAGTCGGGGATCAAAGTGTTCAGTCCCTCTTCCTCTATCCCTCTTTTTTCCCTTTTTAGTTATATTATATAGTTATAGTTATATTCTGGACATGAATCATTACTATGAGGCGCTGGATGAATTTTGCCCCAAGTACCGGACATTGTTCTACAGCACCTTTGTGAGCCAGCAACGTACGAAGAGCTGTGTGCAGTTGTAAAAGATGAGTGTCCAAGGGCGTCCGCAGAACTTTTTGCAGACACCCAATTGGACGTCGACGCTCAACCCAACAACGGGTGCCTAAGAGAGAGAGAGAGATAGAGAATAAACTTTATTCAAGAACCCCGGTCCGGGTTCGCCCGCTTTGTTCTAGTTGTCTGCCAAGCCGAGCTTCGTGATGAGCTCGATCATGGCACGTACGTAGTCGGAGGAGTCCGCCAGCCACTCCTCAAGTGTCGTAGGTGTACGGGTGGGTGAGAGTTTGGAAAGGCTAGCCTGAATAGCGAGACGGCTCCCCGGACAACCCCACAGAATGTGAGCATTATCCGGGAAGCCGCCACATGCCACGCAAGCAGGTTTACCAGGCAAACCTTGTATGTAGTGTTGGGAGTGTGGGGACAAGAGAGAGTGCGTCTGTGCACGCCTCCATAGTACCGCCTCTCTTCGATTCATGTGTGTATACGCTTGTGGATACTTCATGGAGTTGTTTAGTAAATCGTCAAGTTTTTCGCGCCTTTCCGCCCGCGCGAAGGCATTTTGCTCATTCAGACTCAGTGGGTCCGGCCACCACAGAGGAGGGCCCGGGAGATTTGCGCGGGATGTGGCATGTGCCACATCGTTCCCTCTGGTCCCTGTGTGACTCGGAATCCACTGAATCCGCACTCTAATGTTAGGGTGTGCGTTCAGGTGCGTTGTTCATGTGTAGTGCCACGGAAACGTTTCTGGCTGCGAGTGCCCTGCTTGCAGCCTGGCTATGAGTTGTGCTCTAATACTGCGAGCACGTATGTGAAGTTATCACGCTGGTGTTATTAGCTAAATTTCCCTGCGTCCCAAGGAAAATATATGCGTTTCAGATATTTTATACTTTGAAGAAATAGACCGTATTTTAAGTGCAATGTGTCAAGTTGAATGTTTTTTTAGCTTATTTAACCCTTTCGTTACCGCGAGAAAATGGTCGGTTCTTTATAAGTCTCGAAAAAATATTTACCTCTATAAAAACTATTCTACCACACATTGCAGCGTAGCATATTGTGCATGATGAAATGCTATTTCCAAAAACATACGTTGCCAAAAAAAAAATTATTAGGTAAAACAGAAATTCTAGAATGCGCCATTAGTGCTGCCAGTTGATAAAAACAATAAAAAGCATGATATCTACAAAAACATTATTATCAAAGGAAATTCAGAATATACATTTCAAAGATAAATAAATATAAATGAAAAAAATTAATGCACAGTACACCGCCGTTCTTCGGAAACGTAAAAGGAACTAGACCGGTTCATCGTTCATGCCATGCGGTGAAGCCGTTCCTAGATTTTGTATAGCATAGGTGCAATTCCGCGCTTTTCCCACCAAACGTCTGGTTTTTGCTCAACTTTACGGCCCTCATGACACATTTTGCAGTAACGCCTTTTCGGCATCTTCTCAGGATGGTCCAATGAGAAGTCCAAGGAACGCACTTCACCAGTTCGTCTAGAGTCATATGCACGTACCTATTCCAGGACCGATCGCTCTCAGCATAGCTAAGCAACTACAAGAATATGCATCCAAGCATATCTGTTTGCATTTTTGCAGATTGTCTATATCACCTCTGCAGAGAAGAAGGGGTGAAAGAAGTCCCACGTAGTTGTAAACTGTCTTGCGCTGGTCCGTATAGCGCTGGACCGAGATGTGCTACGGGCGGCCTTTTCGGCGTGAACGGAAGTTTCTTTGCTGCATATGGCAGCACATCTATAGCCAAGCGAAGTATGCACCCTGAAGATAATCAGTAGAGCTCTCAGGTCGTGCTAAAAGACCGGCAGATAAGCGCGCACAAGGATGGAGACCGCTCAAGCCCGTAAACTCGCCGGCGAACAGCTGCGGTTGCCGTATGCTGACTCGAAACATCGTCGCCGTCAGAGCTTAAATCTGCTTTGCTGTCATCTTCGGAATCGTAACTCGAGTCCTCATCACTAAATCGAAGCGCGGGTGCAGCACAGTTTCGAGCACGACGCTTTTCTCGCCACGCAGATGCTAGCCGCGCGGGGCGACGACGTGGGAGCGACTTTCGATAACTGCGCAGTGAAGCCGGCAGCGCCCCTTGCTCTTGGAAACTCTTGCAAACTGGTTGAAATTGCCGGGTCCACATGTTGGACGTGCGGCGGGCCTTCAGAAATGCACTTTGACGGAATAAAACGACTCGGACTCCAAAAAAGCTCACTATAGGGAAACAATTGGTATCATTTTCGGTTAATTATCGTCGCTCAGGAATGCCGGACGGCAAAGCCGGCTATATAATATAATTCTTGACTTGCTGGTAGTCATGATTACAAAATTTTGACGCTAGTGCAGCGTAATCGTGAGCGGGATGTTTTTCTTCTCGAGCGCGGCAGAGTGGGGCAGCTTAAGCCTCTTTTCGCTACAACATACGCAAAAAGGTCCGTCAAAAATCACAACGTAGCTGGAGCGCGAAAACTTAAACTGATTCTGACAGTGCATGTGCCTGTACTAACCACTGGATGTCCTTAAGTTGATAAGAAACGGCACCAACATGTCGAAATCGGCGATCTAAAGCATCCATCACCGGTGATCTATTTGAATAGGCGTGGTAACGAAAGAGTTGATTAAGAGCATTACGAATAATTGTTGAAGCCTCATGTTATATATATATATATATATATATATATATATATATTGCACATCGTCCCCATTACTTTTATAATCAATGCCTATATACACCAGCGCTTGTCCTGTATTTCTCAAGTTTCAATTTTATGTGCGCTGCCCAAGAATGGATATTAGGCTTACCTGGTGCCCTCACTGAAGGAGGCAACTTCATTGCTTCATCATGTTTGGTAACTGTAAGGATAAGGTAATGGGTAATGTGTGGATAAAATTTTAAATAGATGGGTAATATTGGCGTTCGCAGTAAATTATTTATGCAAGCACTCTATAGAGTGCTATGAGCACGTCTAACGAGCGCGCAAAAATTGAGCACGCTGCCCTGGCAGAACAATAAAAGGCATCAAGACCAAATTTAGTGAGAATCGGTGGTACGCCATGGAAACTCTCTCTGCGAAGTTCAATGTGGTTGCATCAAACACCGCCTTTGTTAAAAATTTGTTATTCAAGTGTTCGAGCATGTGATATGGACGCAATCGGCTATGCTTCCCAGTGACCCGACACAGCCGAAGGTTGCAACAGGTTTATATTTCGTGGAAAGGGGAGGGGGGTCATGGTAAGTGCAATTTGCGGCAAAATTTTTACGTTCCTGGTCTGGTTGGAAGCGCTGCAAATAATTACTGAGTTGTCATTTTTTGTCCCATATTTTCAAGCATAAGACGTTCCTACATGGTTTCAGTGATGCCCTCGGTGAACTAAACAAGACACCCATTTATATTTGGCGAAAATTAAAGTGCCCATTAAGGGTAATATGTAGGAAAACTTCAAAGAC
Organism: Dermacentor albipictus; assembly: GCF_038994185.2. Taxonomy (NCBI): domain Eukaryota; kingdom Metazoa; phylum Arthropoda; class Arachnida; order Ixodida; family Ixodidae; genus Dermacentor; species Dermacentor albipictus. The sequence continues at coordinate 214,368,143 of NC_091821.1, read as the reverse complement.
AGGGGGCTAATTATGACATACGCAAGTAATCCAGAGCTTTATTGTGTTTTACGAACAAAGCAGTATTTATTCTGCTGCCCTGGGAGCACTGCTGTGAAAACCGATATCAAATCTAGTGAAAATGAGAGGGGAGAGTTGGCAGGGGAGGGCACCTAAGTAAAACACGTGCGTCGATAAAAATATATGCAATATAATTACAAGAAACTCTCATTGCAACTGTCCAAAAGAAACAGCTTCCCTGGAAATTGGGTTGTAATTATCCAAGGTCGCACCCATCTGCTGTCTTTCTTTCTTGTGAATATTGCAAGTCATCTATATTGATTGTACTATTTTGTGTATAACCTAAAAATACTATTACCTAAACTAGTGATACATTTATGCTGTAGACTTGCAATATTATATAGTTGCAAGAAATGCAAATTCATATAGATTTTCGAGCCCACCATGGTTCATAAGCATTTCCAGGCGCTTTCACTTATTGTAATAGCAATTAATATATATATATATAATGTGAAGAGAGAGAGAGAGAGGTCAGATCGTTTGTCCAGCACAGCCAATCAGAGCTTCAACAGCAGAAGAAATGGACGTGTCCACTAGGTGGACTCTTACTGCATATCTCTCCTGATTTCGTTTTTTCTTCTTAAGTAATTACTCATGGCAGGTTTCTTTTCCATTTCCACCACCCATGAAATTATTTCGGTCTCTCTGACTTTCCGCTTGACGTTCTTTGTTGCTGTGTTGTTCACCCTACAGGCCGCACACTTGCTGGTAAGCTTCCTAGTTCTTTTCCTCCACTGTGAATCAATTTTTTTCCTGTACAAATACCTAAACACTCTCCCAACCCACTAACTTTCTTCCATATTCCTCAGTCGTTCTTCATAATCAATTTTACTGAGAGCTTCCCTCACTTCAAAACTAGTGCAACCCATACACCCTGCACAGCTTCATTTGTAGTCTTCCCGTGAGTGCCCAATGCGAGGTGTCCCACTGGCCTTTGGTTGCCATCGAGTCCTGATTGTACCCCTGATTTCAAGCAAACAACCTCGTTTCCAAAAATAAGCCCTGGAACCATTACACCTTTCCACATACCACGGAGCACCTCGTACCTATCTTATCCCCATAGCGCTCTGTGCTTCATTATGGCTGCATTTATCTTCCCCTCTACTGTCATTGTTTTTTCCTGTGATTCCATATACCTATTGCCTTCGCGTACCCATATACCAAGGTATTTATATTATTTTACCCGAAGTATTTCCTGGCCCTGTATCGCCACTGTCTGTTCACTGTTTTCATTGAATACCATAACACCTGATTTTCTAAGCTAAATTTCAAACCTAAATTCTCCCCTTCCTGTCCACAGATATTAGCCAGACGTTGCAAATCACTTTGCTTGTTAGCTAGCAACACTATGTCGTCCGCATAAAACAAACCTGTAAGCTGCTGCTCTACTACACCCGCCCGTCACACTGCTCTCTTCTTGTCACCATAGTGACACGGCACTTCAATTTCTTCTATGTCTAATAATGAACCAATTTGAAAAAGAAAAATTATTTCGGTAAAACACTTCCTAGACGGTGCCTTCCAACTTCCACTGTTAGAATGTCTTGATGTGTACCTCGCCGGAGGTGGTGCGCATTGAAGCACTTTCATCGGGTGACTCTCTCTAGCGTTTAAAGTTTGTATACGAGTTGTTGTTGTGCCAGGGGAGGACAAAGTCTGCAACACACACACACACACACACACACACGCCCGCATATATATATATATATATATATATATATATATATATATATATATATATATATATATATATATATATATATATATATATATATATATATATAGTGACGGATATTGGCGGAGCTTGAGTAGGTCATCCCACCGATTAGCAGAGCTCACGCGCTCGTAATCGTCCAGCCAGTCCTCCACATCTTCACCGCGAAGACCAGCGAACAGATGGGGATCACGCTGGTGGCCACTGATGATCAGAGAAAGTGCGGCTTGCGCTGTCGAGATGGTTACGGTAGAAGCGCCAGGCTGCTCGTTCTGCGACATGCTGGCGGACAGTCGGCACAAGCGGCGACCTGAACGATGCTCCTGGGAGTAGGCCAGGCGTGCAGATCACGGGGAACTGAGAAGCTCCTCCACCACTTCTAACGTCACAGTAAGGGCCGTCTTTTATTGAGCCTGAGAGACGCGGCGAAGGACCCTCGGCATAGTGCACAATGATGATGCGACTACCCGCACCATGAAGCAGAAGGGCACACACATGATGATGACAATATACAATGATGAAGAAGTGCACAATGAAACCCACGATATATATATATATATATATATATATATATATATATATATATATATATATATATATATATATATATATATATATATATATATATATATATATTATTGTGTCCCAGCTATAGTAGGATACAACTTTAAAAAATCTCAGTGGCCGTCCACTCTGTTGGAAGGATGACCAGCGAAGCTGTGTATGTGATGGCGAACTGCACTTCCGCCGCGGGTCGGCCCGGCATTGCACTATCTACGGGATTGGCCCACGTATGGGGAGTGCTTAACGCCTGCTGCACCTCCGCCGCGGGTTTTTCCGGCATTGCCCTATCATCTGGATCGTCCCATGTATGGGGAGTGCTTCACGCTTGCTTCACCTCTACCGCGGGTCTTCCCGGCATTGCACTAATTCGGGATCGGCCCACTTATGGGGAGTGCTTCACGCATGCTTGACCTCCGCCGCGGGTCTTCCCGGCATTGCACTATCTACGGGATTGGCCCACGTATGGGGAGTGCTTAACGCCTGCTTCACCTCCTCCGCGGGTCGGCCCGGCATTGCGTTATCTCCGAGATCAGCTCACGTATGAGGAGTTTTTTGCTTACCACAACGACACGAAAATTTCCTTGGACGGTAGAGGTATACAGCTTCGCCGTAAAAACAGCAGTTGGGAACCAAGGCACACGGACCGCGCGGCGTTCTGTTACTCCGCTAGCCAATCACAGAAGCAAACAAAGTCGTCGTCATGCGACGTTTTTAAAATGGCGTCGTACTTGATGCCTCTGCTATGGTCCATAGAATACTGGTCAATATTCCAGGGACCATACCTCCGCAACGTCGGCTGCTGTTCTTGAAGAGTCTTTTCATCGACAGAAGCGACGAGGTGTGCAACAGACATGGACAAAGTGAATGGAGTCTGAGCATTTCATTCTTCAAAAGTCCTCGGTACAGTTCATTTCATTATTTATTATTGTTTGACGCGCATATTCAGTAATTAGTGATCTTATTTTTTGTCTGCATGTTAAGCCATATTCGATGCTTGTAAATCCTGTATTGAAGTTAATGTTCTGTTACGGTGTTGCGAAAGATGACATTCGTGAACAAGTTTCTGCTATGTATGTGTGTTGTTGAAGCCTTTGCCTGAATGTATTTCATTTCTGTTTCAATATGTTAATGTACAAATATGTATACCCACCTGCAATGGTCTTGTGTTCAAGAACGCAGCATTCATAAATAAATAAATAAAAATTGCTGAGCCCGCTTTACTCGAGAAACTTCACTGCCAACTGAAGTGAAACTTGACAGTAGATAGTTGCAGCGAAGCGTGCGTTTTTTTTTTTTTTTGAGTTGAATAAACAATTAGGCTTTCGCCGTTCCACTATAACAGACCAGTGAAAACGTATAAAACTACGAGCTTATAAGTTTGTTTTTGTGGTTACAGCCTTATTTGAGTAACAAGGAAAGTTTGAAGCACGAACTATTTGCAGCCTCGCGGAGGAGCAGTGGCTGACAGTCATGATGGCATGGGAAGGGCTTCACTGCAGACTTGAGTTGTATCCGACTATAACTTTAGTCAGAGTTTAAAAATAGGCGAATGCCACGTAGCTGGACAGAACCAAGGTAATGCTTGGAGATACTAAATTTTTTTTTCATTCCACGAATTAGATAATTAGTCTTAACTAATCGGCTTCTCAAATATTATAAATAGATTAAAAGTGTCACTGAGAAAATTGTAGAGCGACGTGAAAAGAGCCCGCGAATACGCGCGAAGTGCCTCGAGCGGCCAGTCGCGCGGGGATTTTGGGTGCATTTGCGGGCTTCTTTCACGCTCGGAAAAACACTTTTATGTAGCACGTATTAAGGAACAGAAAGCTGTATCGGGAGTTTTTCACGCCGCTATACAATTTTCTCATTGACACTTTTAATCTAATTAAAATATTTGAGATGCTTATTAGTTTATTAAGACTAACTATCTAATCAGGCAGAATAAAAATAATTTGAGCACCTCTAAGCGACGGCAAACAGCCTTACCTTGGTTCTGTCAGCTACGTGGCATTCGCATATCTTTAAACTCTGTCTAAAGTTAGCTGGGACACCCTGTATACCGGGTGTTCCAGCGAACACTTTCAAAAAATCTTTTAAAATTGCGTGTGGCATATAGCACAATTCTAGTCCGTGAGCTGGTCTGCTCGAAGAGGCGGACTAGCTCATGGCTCTTGATATGCTCGTAAGATCAGCAAGCTTGACATGCTCGCCGCATGTCAAGCTCCTCGCCGCACGAGGAGTGCTGTAGTCGAAAAAAGGCGTGTTTGTAAGGGTAGCGCAGGTGCGAACTTTAGTACTTGCGTCAATAGTAAGGGTAAGTCGATTCACAAAACCTAAACAGCCGTCGCAGCTGCCAACGTAAGAATAAATTTCTACGATAGGGGGCTAGCAGTCCTACGAATATAGTTTTGTCTATCTGCGCCGCTCGAGCTGACGCGGGTAAGCGCTGGAACGCGCTGTTGCGGCTGATATGAGCCAGATGCCGCAACTGATAGCCGAGGTTGGTGTGTGATTATACCTTTGGGGCGCGCTCTGATTTGTCATCTCAAAGTGCATTGAGTGGTTTTAGTGCATACTTGTATTGGGCGTGCGCTGCTGTAGAAGGCAGTAACACTGATGCTGTGCTACAAAGTAGGCTGCTGATAGGCTGTGTTTCTTTATGCGCGCAATAGCCTGACTTTTCGTACTCGTCATGACACTCTATTGGGCGGTAGCAAATAGAAACGTAAGGTCCTTCCCTGACAAGCGTCATGTTTGTCATTGATGTGTCTTGAGAACTTCTGCAATTTTTTAATGCGAAAGCATTAAATGGCTCATGATGCGGAAAATCCGGCGTTGTCGGGGTAACCAAGCGATGGTCCAAAAAAGCTACGAACCCTCAACCTTTGGTGGGAGTCGAACTCACGACCTTTGGTCTTAAGGCTACGAACCCACTACCTTTGGTGCTAACTAAGGCGAATGTAATCAAGGGACAGTTAATTCAAATAGAGTTAAGGCACTCGAACCCTCGCCCATTGGTTTGAGTCGAACCCATAACCTTTGGTAATTAAGGTGCAGTTAATTAAGGGACAGTTAAGATATAATTAAGGCACTGAAACCGACAACCTTTGGTGGGAACTGAACGCTCGACCTCTGGTGGGAGTCGAGCCCATGACCTTGCTTTGTGGCATAAATGTCTAAGCATTGCGTGGTGGTCGCAATGCTTTCGCATTCATCCACATAGGAATAACTAAGTGCCCCTTGAATGTTTTTTTTTTACTCCCCTCTAGTTTGAGCTTTCTCTCGCTTATAGGGCTGCGGATGATCATATTTCCCAACGCTTTTGAGGCTATGATTCTGCACGCGAGATGAAGCAATGGAAAACCGACTAAACGTTTAATGATCAAAACTTGTTGCTGTTGTAAAATTCGTTGTCGTCTTCCGCGCGGTTAGCCTCAGCCTTCTACTGCTCATATATAGTTTCAATTCAGAACTAAGTCGAATCGACGTATGCGTATGACGGACGGCAATCCTCTCTATATGATGCGGGACGTCAGTACGACGACATATAAAAGCAAGAAAGGGGGAATAAGATCATGTACCACCATTGAAAATCGCGCGCGCGCACGCACGCACGCACGCACGCACACACACACACACACACACACACACACACACACACACACACACACACACACACAAACACGCGCGCGCACACACACTTATTACACAACACTAATTTTCCCTACGAGTGTATAATTTTTCTTTATACTACGGTATGTGTCATCGCACTTTCTGAAACAGCACACTTGTGGCGTAATTTTTTAGAGCGCAGCGCGAAATGAAATAGCGCGTGAGGAGGAAAGTGCAGAAGGAGGGTACAGTGAAGGCATGCGGCGGAAAGTGGAGGAGCAGCGGAGGGGAAGCGGCCTTCGCATGCGCCGAGTTGCCGGCGGCCACGACATCCGCTGCCGCGTGGGCCATCTCATCTGCGCTTTCGAGGGAGGACCAGTGTAGCGTGAGGTGGGGAGGGCTACGCTCGTCCGCGGCGTCAGCTGCTGAGGTCAGTTCGCGGTACCAGCGTGTGTGGCGGGGGTCACTGCTCCAGCAAGGGGCGATGTCGGGCGGCTCGAGGTGTGCCACCAAAATCATGCCACCAGGGTCGCCGCTGACACTGGTGGCACGATTTCCTCGCGACGAAGGGCTGGCCGCTCTTGTCGTTGGTAGAACGAAAGCGTGAAAATAGCGTAGTGCCGTGCAAGACGGGCTGTGCGGCGACGATGGCTACGATATGGCGCCAGAGTAGCGCGCGTCGTCTGTATAGAAATAGAGTGCGCTACTCGCACTGTTCTCTTCCTAATAAAAACCGTGTACCCATATAATCGTAATATAGAGTAGCATGCGCTCAAATTTCGCATTAGGGGGTGTCGTAATCGTCGATGAATTTTTTAAATATGCATATTTGGAGCGTTCGTTGAAGCTGTGGCGTTTGAGACTACATCCACGTACCTCTCTTGATTTGTTCATTGGAATTGTTTTTGCTGCTTGTTGCAACAACGTATACCCAAAGGGCATGCGCTCTCATGGGTCTGTGAAATCGCTCCTTATCGACAAAGGCCTGTCTCCGGTCGAAACATCAAAAACATTTCTTGTTTATGTAATTTAAGCAGGTGCACAAAATAAAAACACGGGACTCGGAACGCCGGTCTTGCTCTGCATATTTTTTTGGCATGCTTTCTTTCAGCAACGCGTAGAAGGGAGCCGTTGATCGCACCCTAGACAGCGCTCGCGCTTCCTTGCGGGAACTTTGTGGACCGGCACGTCAAGTCCTCGTGGTAATCACGGCCGCTGCGCTGCGCGGTTCCAGAGCACCACGGGTGCGAGCGCGACAGCCCACGATGCAGTGGCTGCACAGCGAGCGCCGCCAGAGAAGCAGAAGTTGAGCCCTTCGGCGCGCACGTTCACCATGACCTCGCGGTTCATCTCTTCACCGATGCTGTGGCAACCGGCCAGCAGCTCGCTCATGCAGTATCTGTACTCCTTCACCAGTCTGCGAGAAACAAAGAATGCCTCATGACACTCATTGCCACAGGGTGCACGCGCAATCTTTCATTCAGCCCACGAAAAGAAAAGCTCCCTTTCCTGCTTGGGCGACGCGCTGCATGTCAACGTGCTTTCGTTGTGGTTTTTCGTAGGATGTGCCTACACGCTCCGTACATTTGGTAGGAAGCGCCATGAAGCAGCACCGATTAGCGCCGCTGTGGCAGCCATCCTTGACACAGTGAAGGTGGCAACAATGAGGCTTTGCTCGCGAATTGAGATCTGAGTTTTCTCGAGACAGGGGTTCAATAGACATCTTATATTAATATATATATGTTTTCAGTGTGAACTGGTTTTGTTGTTGATGACCAGTTTGTAGGCGCCCTATATATGGTATGACTAATACCATTTGTCCCTTTGCGTGTGCTCGCTAGGGGACGCGGTAGTCGCGACGTGGTCGTGCAGCGAGAGCCTGCAGCGTACCTGCAAACCATCTTCCATCCGCGACCCGGCCTCTCGGGGTACTCGTCGTCGTCCACAATCCGGGCCGCCTCCCTTGCGTTGTCCAAGTTGCGATCACAAAACTTGGCTCTCTTGCTGACGTAAGACATATTGCATCCTGCGGATCAATTAGAGGAGACGAGAGAGAGCACAGTGGGTCTCGCTTTGGCTTTTCTCTCTGCGGGAACATATGGACACTGAAAAAGCGTTTTCAGCACAGTAACAAAACGTTCCCAATCTGTAGACAACGCTGCTGTGAACTTGCGGGCCAAATATTATTCCACCGCATGTAGCAGGGATTCTCTAATGTCACGTAAAAGATCATTCACGTTCTCCTATGGTTTTCGAGGAACCCGCTCTTTTTTCGCCGTATGTTACATCAGTGATGACGTTGCAGCCAGCATAACGGCTCATAAATGCCAATCATAGGGAGGTTTGTTCATGGCCATCAACTAATCGCACCAAGCAAAGAAGAGAATGACAGATCAATTCATGGGGCGTCACAAAGCAACACTAGGGCTATGGGTGTAGCCGTAGCGGAGCGCTGCGGATTAATTTTGATTATCTGGAGTTCTTTAACGCGCACCTAACCCTAAGCACAGAAGCGTTTTTCGCATTTCGTTCGCATCGAAATGCGGCCGACGCGGTCAGCAATTGAACCTGCGACCTCCTGCTCAGCCTCCCTGCAGATGCACTGATGAACTGACGAGTTGAGGGGACATAAGAAACGTAAGAATTGTACTCGTTATATCGCCGTTTATATTGTGTGATATTTAAAACACGTTGGCGGGCTAGTTGGTTAGAATATATGGTAGGGTGTATAAGCGCAACTGAACGAGGACGTAGAACGAAACAGATACACAGACACAGCGCTTCACTTTCAACTATAGATTCAAACGTGTTTCTCAGGTTTGAAGAAGAGCGTTTCAAACAGTGCGCTGAAATTCTGCGAAAAAAAAAAATTCGATGTCGCGACCAAACGTTGCAACTAGAGCATCTTGCTGCCACATATGCTGTTACATGTTGTTACAGCATTTCTAGCGGGTTTCTTAATTGTGTTTGGATCTGTCGCTTTTGGTGCAAAAAGATGAGAGTATAGCCGTGTTTCAAATTTCTGGATCGTCAGCTTGCTCTTGCGTTTATCCTCGTCCGAAATCACCTCAAGTTGACTGCATTTTCCAGCAAAGCGAGGACACACGCCAGTGCCTTGGTGTGAAAGAACATATGCGTCTATTAATAATTGATGTAGCTCATGACGCCTTGAAGGAATGAACCTGATAATAGCCGAAACTAGAGCCACGGCGACGGCCATTTTGGGTGAATCGTCAACCGAATTAGTGGTGAAGAGATTAAGCTTTGTGAAACTGAGTCTAGCGCTTTATCTGTCGTATGCCATTACTGTCTCGCTAGGGGACAAAGTACGTTTTTCATTAAATTGAGGACTTGAGAATTTAATGAATAAATAATCTTAAATAAATCTGCAGTTAGAATACAGAAAAAGTGATTTGCTGAAAAAGTGATTGATAGTGGACAACGACATGCTTTTAGTCGCGTCATTCTATACACCGGCCTGTTTCTAAACCTTGGCTGAAGTTAGCGGGGCACCCTGCATGTTAAATACAGCAACATTGCATGAAGGCAGCATACACTATGCTACTGTTCCAGTTACCTTCAGCATCGCAGCCATTAATAGCAAAATCTCAGTATAGCCAGCGAATACGTATAAGGCAGATAAGCTATGTATGTGAAATTATCTATAGAATCAACGAAATAAGCATAGCGAAACAAGCGAAGGGAAAGGCCTGTGCTATGGGCAGTCATGCAGGTAGAACTAATGAAAGAATGTTGAAGAAATATTTTTAATAGCGTGTCGGTCATGCAAGCTATGTATATTAAAAAAAAGCATCGCATTAAAAAATATCATGTGCACTTTATGACACTAGCCTTGTCTTCGAGGGAGGCGGGATAAATGACATGCAGAACTGCATTTTCCGGGGCCGTTTGGCAGTACGCTGGGCTGCAATGTGGAAACAGCGCTAGGACGGGACAGCAGAGGACACAAAGGCGGCGCTGAGCACTGCCACTCGCATGCTGACCTTGAAAGTCGTGGCGGTCCTCTTCGGACATCAGAGGCAGCAGGCGGCCCCAAAGGAGCTCCGTTGCCCGTGAAGCGACGCGGAAGTGCCGAAGCAACAGCTGCTGGCCCCGCCACGGACGCCGGTACTTGACGAGCTTGACGCACTCCGTGCGGAGGCTGAGCTGCAGCCACTCCTCGGAGCGCAGGACACGGCACGCGTCCAAGACGTGGACTTCGGGCGGCTCACCTACCGAGAAGGAGACGTGGCCTGCTCAGCACCGTGCTTGTGTCTTAACTGTTGTCCCGCCGCTAGCCTGTTGCCCACATTCAAACGCTTCGGGATTATAGCTCTCCGCACCATAATGATATTGTGTGCTAGCAATATCACCGAATAAGTAAGACTTTAAGAGCCGACCTTTAAGTGGCGAATTGGGGACCGTTTCTCGCAGACTCAGGCGCAGGGACAACAATGCCAGGATGTGAACGATTACTTGTTCTGAGAATTGCACTTCTTGTGGCAAAATATCTGGCACATTAAGTTAATCTGGCTAAGCAGACCTATAGGTCCTACCAAAGTACCATTGTGAGCTGTGTAATAATAATAATAATAATAATAATAATCTTTATTACTTGTTTGGCCTTTATCGATGCTAGGTGTAAAAAATGGTCAAAGTTTTTTTACTTATGTCGTGTAGTGTATTTTCGTACTGCGGTACAGAAAGCGATATTGAACGTTTCGCTTTGAATTAGGCTCGTTTTTATCGTTATCGGCTGCTATTATTCAAAATCCTGTTCTCTTGAACACGTGCACGAACCGTACATTACTGTGCTTATTTAAAACGACTTATTTGAATAAGTATGCGCAGGGTTATCCAACCTTATGATAGTGCCGCTCCCCACTAATTCACGATGCTTTCTCCGAACTGCAGATGCACCAGACATCTCAAATGGAGCCACTCTTTAGTACGACTGATGAGAATTGAAAAAAAAAAATCATGCTTCGGTCTTTTTTCTGCGCCCTTAAGCTGACTACACGTATAGTACGGTTCCGAAATACCCGCAACACAGATTATTGCTTGTTGAATCGAATGGTCACGGAGTATCTACTTAATGTGAGCTCCTCTGAGAAACGTAGCTGGTTCGTATTCCGTAGTTTTCGCCGCACTGCACGGGGCTGGTGAAGCGAAGATATTTAAATTTTCCACACACGTGGTTCATAACTTAGATCTTTAGAGGTATTTAGAAATAGGGGGCGCAAGTGGCTTGAGCGTACTAAAGGGGCCTTGGCACAGCCAGAAAATTGAGGCAAGAAGGGGATTGCGTACTGCGTGCCCTATAGCGTTCTCTTTTGAGTGTCCTATACCTTACATCCCAGCTAATATTAGCCAAGCTGTTCAAAAGAGAAAGAAAGAAAGAAAGAAAGAGAAAGGAAGAAAGAAAGAATAAAAATGCATGGTGCGAGATACATGACCTTAGAATGACAGAAAGCTGAGATAGTTGGTAAGGATTCATTATGCAAAACGGTGAGGAGAGTTGGCAAGGATTCATTATGCAAAAAGGTGAGGCGAGTTGGTGAGGATTCATTATGCAAAAAGGTGAGGCGAGTTGGTAAAGATTAATTATGCAGAAAGGTGAGGCGAGTTGGTAAGGATTCATTAGGCAAAAACGTGAGGTTCGTGTTGTCCACTTCTCTTCTCTTGTGTCCTGTCTGCACGGCGTTCGTATTGTCCACTTCTCTTGTGTCCTGTCTGCACGCCTCACCTTTTTGCATAATACAAGACCTATAGGTGTTCGGTCGCCTGACTTCTCACAGTCGAACACCGTTCCTGTAATTGTATCGTGCACCATGCCTTTCTAATATTGTTTTTTTCCTTGAACAGTTTGGCTAACGTTACCTGGGACACGCTATATATTTAAAAAAAGAACATTGCATAACGATTATGCGTTGGCGGAGCTTTCCAATTTTATTTTATTTTGGCTCCTGTGGCCTCATAGCTGCCGTAGCGCAGTATTTCTAGTGACCAGGGTATCTACGGTGATGTTTGAGCACGTGATCGACATCTTTTCCAGTGTAGCGGAAAGTACGTAGTTCGAACCGATTCCCAACAGACTTTTGGCACAGCCCTCACTGGCCTCCTTCCCGCCATGTTCAACCGCGTCTCGCCCACATCGACTGCCAATAATGCTAAGTGAATGTGGTTCGCGATTCAGGGTTCCGATGCGCTCCCCTCTGGTCCACTGTAGGTAAACGGTTTGTCACCTATCGACGAGTTCCGTTGGTTACAACGCTCACCGTAAGGAGTTGCAATGTGTGCGTGTGTGCGTCACTAAGTATTGCTGCCGTGGCTCGCTTAGATGTCCCGGTCGTGCGAGTTGTATCGGTATATTTTTAACTTATTCTGCTATCACCTCAATAACCTTTAATTGTTTTTTTCAAGATTCTTTTTCTTTCGTCCTAAGCTCTTAAATTGTCTCATGGCTCCCATATTTTTGATACGCGTGATCATCTCATAAAGTAACGGGCCCGTATTCAGCAAGTTTTTCGTTCGGGCGTAAGTTCTCTTTGCCATTGGCCGGCCGCCTTCGCTAATAGTATGTCCACCATCAGTAGTGGCTGTAATTTTCTCTTCCGCTCGAGCTATTTGTAAAAGCAAATGTCAGCCAATCCTGATGCTGGATTAGGGGAGGTGGCTGGCCAATGGCAAAGAGAACTTGTATGAAAATATTTGTGAATACGGGCCCTGCATGGTATCGTTCCGTGACTGAAAGCTGTCGGCGGCGGCACAGTTGCGTGGTTTTACGGTATGTCAGCCCGACTGCGCGATAGTATATACAGTCTTACAAGTTTGGCCAAGCAGCTGGCGCTGGCGAACGTTTTTTTATAATCACGTGTCCTCTTTTCACTTGTAGAACGATGAATATTTTTAGCGCAATTCGTGGGCAGCCATTTTGCACCCGTGAATACGGTTAAAATCCACTCTATTGCTCTGTAGTTTCACTGCAGGTGTAGCACAAAGACATATTTGTTTCATCGAATTTCGGACATGATACATATTGCTGTCGGACTGTCACCTCTTTTACGCCTTGCGCTGTGCTAAACATGCGGTCGTGATCATTATAAATGTTTGTCAACTAAACGAGTGAAAAAACAACAGCGTTTGTAGCTTGGTTTAGGCAGCCTTCTTTAATTCATCGTCAAAAGAGCAGCTGCGTCACTATTCGAATCGCATATCCTTCATTTTTACATGTATATTAAGCATTTAATCAACGAGCGCAAATCGCAATGCAGGACCGACAAGAACTGGAAAGCCTCGATATTCAGCCGAATAACAAGCTTCGCTTACAGCGCTGTTTCGGCATCTGCAAGTGTTGAGCAAACCAACATCAGCGTGACGCCCGAATTGTGGCTTGTGGCGAGGAGTAAACACGCAGCCAGAATTCAGGATCTGATTAAGAAACACTCGGTAGTGGGGGACTCTGGATTAAATTTAACCACCTGGGATTCTTTAACGTACAGTTAAATAGCAGTACACGAGGTTTCTGCATTTCGCTTCCATCGGAACGCGGCTGCCACGGTCGGGATCGTACCCGCGACCTCGAGCAACACCATAGCCATAAAGCTAAATAATTAAATTAAATTATGGGGTTTTACGTGCCAAAACCACTTTCTGATTATGAGGCACGCCGTAGTGGAGGACTCCAGAAATTTCGACCACCTGGGGTTCTTTAACGTGCTCCTAAATCTAAGTGCACTGGTGTTTTCGCATTTCGCCCCCATCGAAATGCGGCTGCCGTGGCCGGCATTCGATCCCACAGCCTCGTGCTTGGCAGCCATAGCCAACACCACAGCCACTAAGCAACCACGGCGGGCGGTCATAAAGCTACTGCGACGGGTACCTAAGTATTGATTTGATGGGCGGCCGCTTCCGTACGTATATTGTCGTCTAGACGCTGCGGTGCTTTTTCAGATTTTGCCTCTGCACGCCCTGCGTCAGTTTCCTGCTTGACAAATTTGCCCGGTGTTTACTTTTCAGAAATAGAACGTACCGTCCTGGTACCTTGAATTTATATTTATCTAGTTTGTCCGCAACCGCTGTCATGTCTAGTAGTAGCATTGCCTTGCCTTCTTACGTCGCCTTCCCCCCCCCCCCCCTTTTTATATATGCGAGCGGCCCGCGAAGAGCGGCAAGAATGTTATTCACTCGTTTCACGACTGCGTCGGTTCTATTCAGTCTTTGCCTCCTCTTCGTATTTACTCTCTACCGTTCTGTCTACCTCACCTCTGGACTGTTCCGCGTTAGTACAAAGCAGTAGTACAAGCGTGCGCTACCCGCCGTGGTTGCTCAGTGGCTATGGTGTTGGGCTGCTGAGCATGAGGTCGCGGGATCGAATCCCGGCCACGGCGGCCGCATTTCGATGGGGGCGAAATGCGAAAACACCCGTGTGCTTAGATTTAGGCGCGCGTTAAAGAACCCCAGGTGGTCCAAATTTCCGGAGTCCTCCACTACGGCGTGCCTCATAATCAGAAAGTGGTTTTGGCACGTAAAACCCCATAATAATAAAAAAAAAGCATGCGCTGCAGTTTCTGCAATGCACTTTGGAGGAATAACGGATAATTGCAGCTGCCAAAAGGCAATTTTGGCGACGCTCAGGGAGCTCTAGAGGGCATTGTGGCGGCACGGTGGAAAGGCCGCCTTTCCTCTCTGCCACGCTCCTGCCATATATGCGCACGCTCTGAGCCACCCCCCGAGTAGGTGTGCCAGGCAGTAGCAGCGGGGGAAAAATCGAATGGAGTGGCAAAAATGGCCAAGTGAAATTTCGATGTCTCTAGTCTTTTAACGCAATGAACGACACAGCTGCTTAAGCACTGGGTCATGGCACCCATTTGATTCTAGTAATGTTAATGGTACCTACTCCGATTCGCGCTCGTCTTGGGGGGCGATGTCGTTGTGCCAGACGTGGTGAGGAGCTGCTGCATGGCGGCGTGAACACTCCGTGTGCTGGGCTTGCTTATGCTGCTGCTGGGTGAAGAGGCAGACGGCATGGTGGCTGGGGCATTGACGAGGACATCAGCCGGGACTTTGGCCCGAACTTTGGCCGGAACCTTGGCGGGAACATCGGCCGGGACTTTGGCGGGTACATTGTCGGGTACTTTGACCACATTGGTTGGGGCATTGAGTAAAATCTTTGACGGGACCTTGGCCGGGACCTTGGCCGGAATCTTAGCCGGAACCTTTGCCGGAACCTTGGCGGGCATCTTTACCGCAGCCTTGGCCGGGATTATGGTCTCATGCGGGGATGAGCTACTGTTTTTCGGACTCGCCTTAACAGTCACTGCATAAACCAGTTGTGGACTTGTAATATGTTCGTGCACGAGTAATATTACGATAGCGCGCTTACGTCTGCGAGAGTATTTTTTGAAAATGCTTTGGTGAAGCCAGAGTGTAGCAACTGCATTACCACCCCCATGACTGCACATAAGACAACGATCGCGGAGTAAACAGACCTCAGCGGCGGAGCGAAAGCCGCATCTCTCGACATCTTGGCGCAGCGCGTAGTAAAGAGCGTCCTCTTCACTTGCAGAGCTTTGGTATTGTGTTTTAGTACGAAAAAAAAGCGTGGCAGCCGAAGATGAAGCCTTGCTCGCAAGTCTCACTCGCCTGGCTCGCTTTTCAACCGCCATACTGGCTCAAGGGACTAGGCTTTCTCGTTTGATGAAAACACAGGAGTTGCAGACTAACGTGCAATGAATTTTTACGGCAAAGAGTCACACTTTGGTTGTGAGAATGCCGTGTGGGAAGGATTCAAATTCTGAATGCATACAGTTGCGCGACAACCGTTGCCTGGCACAGAGTTTGCAATCTTGTGCGCAGTGGCAGAACGCCACAGTTTCTGCGCCACCGGAGCGGATATAGCATAACAACCCAGACTACCTGTGGGAAGCGCGCTGGCGAGTGCCACTATTAAGGTACTCCCCCCAAAAGTTACTTTAAGCTCGGGCATTTTTACGCATCATGCGCCTTTTCACATAATCGAGGTCGAAGATTTAAAAGAGCCCGTATAAACAAACACCTGCGCATGACAGCACGAGCCAGGAACGGAAAGGAAGTTAACGCACCTGACAGGGCTCCGTTAGTAAAGCTCTATAACCTATAGCATTCAAGTGGGGTTCATTGATGCGGCAGTCTATATAACAATTAAAAGTTGTGTTATACTCGTACGATGTAAATATATACCGGGGTTCCCGTGGACACCTTTTCAGTGGCACGCGCAAAACGCGATCGGTCTCTGTATACGTGATTCTGGCTAAAAAAGCGTACACATAGTTTTTCTTCTTGATTTCGAACACTTAATAAAAATCCATCAAAATTTACTCGAATCACGTCACTACAAATGAATCATCTGCCCAGCCGGACATCATCAGGAAGAAAAACCAAACCTCATGCCCTAATTAAATTCATTACATGAATTGATTTCTTTATTACATATTTTATACAGCATGTTGGAAAATTGAAGGGAATTGTCATAAAAGTCGAGTTCCATGCTTCTACATTTCAATATGACCATGTAGACCGGAATAACCTAAGTCAAATTATTCGTTCAATAGGCCTGATTGCGCGCGTGGCATTACTCGCGTGAGGTAGTAAGGCAGTGTAAAATAATGCCTCGCCATTCCTCTCGATAAAGTGGTATGCGACCAAACGGAAGTTGTGCAGGATGCCAATTTGAATCAGCTCGTAGAAAGAGGGCATAGAGCGACGGCAGTTCCATTTTACGCCACACTTGTGCGCCACAAAGCGGTGGGACGCAGAACAGCGCTTCGCGGTGCCGCGTGTGTAATCGCGTAAATTGATCGAATAATTTGATACCAGTTGTTTCGGCCCTCGCGACTATTCTCAAATATTGAAACGTGCAACTACACTTTCATGACAACTCCCTTCAACTTTCCAATATAAACATCTGCCATAAAGTTTGTAATTAAGAAAGCAATTGATGTAATTAGTTTAATTGTTGAATGAGTTGCTTCAGCTTTTCTTGCAAATGATATCCGCCTAAGCAGAAAATTCATCTGTAGGAACGTGTTTCACCTGTAATGACGAATTTTGTAGGGCTTTAAAAGAAAACGTTTAAAGTACAAAAAATAATTGCACTTGCTTGATCAGAGACGCAGTTGTATGCAGGATTATGTTGACGCATAATATTACGAATAAACACAATACTGTGATGACACGGGTAAACGCACATTGAACTGGACCCAATGACTATACATGCGAGTTATAAAATAAAAGTCAGAATCACCGGCACTTGGTCAGGCTGACAGTGCATGGTGAAATGTCACAATGTCACTAATAAGGCGAAAACGTCATTAACTTCTCGAATGTCGCCATGAGATAATGCACGGTGAAGTGTCACAATGTCACTAATAAGGTAAAAACGTCATTAATTTCTGGAATGTCGTCATGAGACAGTGCATATGAAGTGTCACAATGTCACTAATAAGTCGGCAACGTCATTAACTTCTCGAATGTAGTCATGAGACAGTGCACGGCGAAGTGCCACAATGTCACTAATAAGCCGGCAACGTCATTAAACTTCTCGAATGTCGTCGTGAGTGAGTGCACGGCTAAGTGCAACATGTCACTGATCAGGCGAAAACGCATTAACTTATCGAATGTCGCCATGAGACAGTGCACGGTTAAGTGTCACAATGTCACTAATAAAGCGAAAACGCCATGAACTTCTCGACTGTAGCCATAAGACAGTGCACGGTGAAGTGTCACAATGTCACGAATAAGGCGAAAACATCATTAACTCCTCGAATGTCGTCATGAGACAGTGCACGGCAAATTGTCACAATGTCACTAATAAGTCGGCAATGTCATTAACTTCTCGAATGTCGTCATGAGACAGTGCACGGCGAAGTGCCGCAATGTCACTAATAAGCCGGCAACGTCATTAAACTTCTCGAATGTCGTCATGAGACAGTGCACGGCTAAGTGCAACATGTCACTGATCAGGCCAAAACGCATTAACTTATCGAATGTCGTCATGAGACAGTGCACGCTTAAGTGTCACAATGTCACTAATAAAGCGAAAACGCCATGAACTACTCGAATGTAGCCATAAGACATTGCACGGTGAAGTGTCACAATGTCACGAATAAGGCGAAAACATCATTAACTTCTCGAATGTCGTCATGAGACAGTGCACGGAAAATTGTCACAATGTCACTAATAAGTCGGCAACGTCATTAACTTCTCGAATGTCGTCATGAGACAGTGCACGGCGAAGTGCCACAATGTCACTAATAAGGCGAAAACGTCATTAACTTCTCGAAGGTGGCCATGAGACTGCACGGTGAAGTGTCACAATGTCACTAATAGGGCGAAAACATGATTAACTTATTGAATGTCGTCATGAGTATACTGTTGGCAACATCCGAGAAGTTAATAGGAATAGCCCCTCTGTCGTAGCTCACATGGTTGATTCCGAATGGTAAAATGCAAATCACCGAACAAGTACCTCTTCACTGTTCTCCGGATGGGGTGCGCGACATCATTTAAATATATTTTTATCTTATCGGAAGACGCACTCGTGCGTTCCATATGTGTCGTTCGGTGGTTTGGTCAGGGCTCCAGCGTGAATGGCGGGCCCATCGCGAGACATCGCGAGATGCCAGAACGCTCGGAGCGAGAGCTAGGCCTATACGCTCGCTCACCCTGGTCGTACTGCGCATATGTGAGGTCCGCTCCGAAATCTGCGGCACCATCGGCGGCCTTTTCATCGTAGTAAGTCTCTTCATCGTAGTATTCATCGACGGGCCTCCCCTGGCGAGCCGTCTGGCCGAGCACAGGCAGCAGAATGACGGCGGCGAGCAGGGCAGCTGCAACGAACATAGGAAGCGCTTTCAGCGTGCGCCCGACCGGCTCGAGCCGCCCTTAGCTCACCGTTCACGATAGACGTAGTTGCGGTCATCGCGTCGCTTCTCTTCCACTGCGAGGCACACCGTCATTAGGTCTGCCAGCCAGGCTTGCCAGAGCTGCGCGTCCGCCGCCGGTCCTGTTCTCTAGACGCCACTGAGGTCAAACCTGCGCATGCCGGCGAAGAGCGTGCGTCGTCGTCTTTGTCCCCAGTTCCCGCTCGCGAGGAAATGCGACGGAGCACGCGCCCGTATTTTCCTTCCTCTTTCATATCCAAAATGACACGCAGGCACAGCGAGAAATTAGCCAAATTCATCCGTTTGCAAACAGCGTTACATCACAGGGAGAGTCCCAACTGGTCCCGACCATCTGAAGCACCAACCGAACGAAAGTATGGTAGGTGAGAAATATCCCCGGGCTCCGCCCGACTTGGTCGCATCCCTCCACGTTGAAGCGCCTATTGTTTCGCAGTAGCTGCGGTAAAAAAAGTCACAGTTTCGTCCGAAAAATAGCTCAGCTTAAGCGCGAGAACGCCATCCTACGCGATCTCCTAACTAAACTCTCGCAGGAGGTTAGAGACCTCAAACAGTCCCTAACACCAGCCCCTACACCTATCGCACAGAACGTCCCTGCCCCTAGTCAGGAGGCCCCCTCGACTCCCGCCCCCAAGAAGAGAGCCCTGCAAGATGGAGCCACGGGCCAGGTCCGCTCTGAAGTTAAAGACATGCTCACCTCACTTCAAACAACTATTAGCACTTTCCAACATGCACTGGACTCCATCCAGCAAGCCTTCATTGGTATTGTCCAACGCGTGACCAACCTGGAAACTCATATTCTCACGCCTCCTAGCCATGCCGCCCCCGTCTGCGACCCCTCCGGGACGCCGATGGCGACATCCACCATCTCCCACCATGGCTCACACTAATCAAGACGCCCTCATTTGGCAGTGGAACTGCCGAGGCTTTCATCATAAACAACCAGTACTCAATCAATACCTACGCCAACATACCCGCCGCCCGGATGCTATCCTACTTCAAGAAACCAACAACGCCCCGATCACGCTCCCCGGTTATCAAACCTTCCATACCACCCACCCTCTTCGCCGGGTCTCCACCCTAGTACGGCGTCGTATTCCTGTTATTGAACATGATCTCAATAGTCCTCACATCGAACATCTATTCCTCGAATTAATTCCCAATCGTAAACGGAAAGAATGCATCTTCCTTCTGAACATTTACAATAGCCCCAAGGATAAAGCAAGGTGTCGCTTCCTCACCCTCTTTAAGAAGGCTCTTCACGTAGCTGGAGCGCACCCCCTACTCATCGGCGGTGATTTCAACCTCGCCCATACAGGCTGGGGCTACGTTCGCACGGAAGCTGCAGCTCGCAACCTCTGGCAAGATTACCACGACTTAGGCCTTACGCTCATCACGGATCCCTCCTTTCCTACACGCCTCGGTACATCCACTACCCGGGACTCTACCCCCGACCTCACCTTCATCAAACATATCACCAATGCACACTGGACCAATACCCAGCAAGGCCTGGGCAGCGACCATTATATCCTTGCTCTCTCTTTACCCCAACTCGCTGCCGCCCCTGCTCCCACTAAAGAATTCACCATTACCGACTGGGATGTTTTTCGAAAAATACGCATAGGTTCTACCTCAGCAGAAGGCATTACCGACATTAACACCTGGATGCAAGCGCTACGCACTGATGTTCAAACGGCCACTCGGGTGGTAACTACAGATGCCTCAGTTGAACGCATGGATAGCCGCCTCGCCCATCTTCTGGAGGCTAAAGCCTCCATCCTAGCTCGATGGAAGGGGCAGCGCCTAAACCGTCGCCTCAGAAGCAAGATCTCCAAACTGAACACAGCCATTGAGGAGCATTGTCAAATCCTCAGCCGGCAACAATGGACTAAGCTGTGTAACACGGTGGATGGACAACTTCATCACCCTTCCTCGTGGCAACTCCTCAAACATCTGCTTGATAATACCACCACCCGCATCACCCAACAGGATCGGCTGCAGAAGCTCCTTTATACGGAGACCCTTAAGCAAGGTCCACAACAGGTGCTTGACTACCTCTGCACCAGATATATCCCCAGGAGACAAGTCAGTCCACACAGCAATTCAATCGGTAACCCCAACCCTACACTAGACGCCGATTTCAGCGTATCTGAAATACACGCCGCTCTACGCAAACTTAACGGTCGTTCTGCTCCAGGGCCAGACGGGGTCACTAACAAAAGCCTTCGCAATCTCGATGACGAGTCCGTGTCCCATCTGACTGACTACACCAACGATTGCTGGCGCAGTGGTGCCCTTCCAGCCGCCTGGAAGACTGCCAACGTTATCTTAATCCCAAAGCCTGGCAAACCATCTAGCCTCAATAACTTAAGGCCCATCTCCCTCACTTCATGCGTAGGCAAGGTGATGGAACACGCCTTCTTAGCACGCATAAACAGTCACCTCGAGGACAACTCTCTCTATCCCCACACCATCATTGGATTTCGCCCTCACCTTTCTACTCAAGACGCTATGTTGCAGCTCAAACATCAAGTGCTCAACGATCGTTCCCGTAACATGAAAGCCATTCTCGGACTCGACCTCACTCAAGCCTTTGATAACATTTCCCATGCAGCTATCCTTGACCAGGTCTCCAACCTCCAGCTGGGAGAGCGAGCCTACAATTACATCCGTGACTTTCTCTCCAATCGCACGGCAACCCTCTCGGCCGGGGATTTACGATCAGACCAGCTTCCCCTTGGCAGCAAAGGCACCCCGCAAGGTTCAGTTATCTCTACCATGCTCTTTAACTTAGTCATGATTGGCCTTGCCAAGCAACTACAGCAAGTCGACAATATCAACCATACCATCTACGCCGACGACATCACCATCTGGTCGTACCGAGGCAGTGATGGTCAAGTGGAATCAGCCCTCCAAACGGCGATTGACACGGTTGAAGCCTATCTCCAAGGGACTGGACTGCGCTGTTCGCCGGCTAAATCGGAGCTTCTGCTATACAAGCCCATTCAGCGGGGTCGCCCTCCCAAACACCAATCTGATCACCGACCCTGTGACGCCATCACCCTACGCCTTCAAGATGGCAGTCCTATCCCACACGTCCCTAGTATCCGGGTTCTCGGTCTCACCATCTCTACCAACGGCTCCAACGCCTTAGCTCTCAACAAGATCTGTGCCCAATCTCAGAACACCCTACGACTTCTTAAACGTATATCTAACCGTCGAGGAGGACTCAAAGAAGAAAGCCTTCTCCGACTCGTCCAATCCTTCGTCATATGCCACATTACCTACGTTGCTGCGTACCTCAACTGGTACCGGGCTGAGCAGAACAAGCTCGACAC
The DNA here is from genome assembly GCF_038994185.2 of Dermacentor albipictus. Taxonomy (NCBI): domain Eukaryota; kingdom Metazoa; phylum Arthropoda; class Arachnida; order Ixodida; family Ixodidae; genus Dermacentor; species Dermacentor albipictus. The sequence goes on along the minus strand of NC_091821.1, from coordinate 214,345,914 downwards.
CCTCATACGAGGGGTCTACAAGCAAGCACTTGGTCTCCCACATTGCACCAGCACTGAACTCTTCAACCAACTGGGAGTTCACAACAACCTTTCCGAACTCATTGAAGCCCAACAACGCTCTCAGCTTGAACGGCTCACCCATACTGAAACGGGGCGCTTTATTCTGTCCACGCTTGGCTTCACCTACCATCAGCAACAGGGCCCCAAACAACCGATCCCGACCGACATCCGTAGCTGGATCTACATAGACCCTATCCCTAGAAATATGCACCCTGAATATAACAGGGCCCGGCGCCAAGCTCGGGCCGGAGCTATCATAAAAGCCCTTGCCAACGTACCTGGCGTCACATTTGTTGATGCAGCCCGATACTCCCATGGCACACGATTTGTGGCCGTTGCGACACGCGATGGAGCCCTACACCATGCCTGCAGCGTCACTACCCCCACTGCAGAGACGGCTGAAGAAGTGGCCATCGCCCTGGCCACTTTAGATCCCACCTGTCACACCATAGTGTGTGACTCTCGCTCAGCCGTTACTAACTTCAGCAAAGGGCGTATTTCTCCCCAAGCTCTTCGCATCCTCTGCCAGGCACCACACTCTAAAGACAGCATAATCTCCCTAACATGGATCCCGGCCCATGCGGGCCCTGTCCACCCACACCTCCCCAATCTCAACGAGGTCACCCACTCCATTGCACGAGGCCTAGTCAACCGCGCCGGAGTCACTGGAGATGAGTTGGACACCAGGGACAGTCTGACAACTTATAACGATCTCGTTAAGGCCTTTTACCTGAGTCGCCGAATCTTCCCCCCGCCTCACCCAAAGTTCAGCCGGGCGCAGGCTACCACCCTGCGTCTACTACAAACAAACACGTACCCTTCACCCGCCCGCCTCCACCTTATATTTCCGGACGTCTACACTACCCCCAACTGCCGGTGCTGTGGAATTCACCCGGCTACGCTTCCGCATATGCTATGGGAGTGCCCAGCACAGTACGCACAGGCTAACACCACGACTCTCTCGTCGAGGTTGCATGAGGCTCTGCGGAGCTCCGCCCTCGACGACCAAACCTGGGCGACCCAGCACGCCCGCGAGGCGGCGGCGAGGCAAGCCCTCGACGTCCCTTCGTGGGAGGCGTAGGCCCGGCCATCATAAAGTGCTGGTTCTACAATAAAAGTTTATTCCTCCTCCCTCGTCCGAAAGGCGAAGCATCGATTGCGATAACAAATTAGTGGACAGCTATACGGATTAAGATAGTAGCTTTATCGGCCGTGTAAACTTGTAAACTTAGGCTTACTAACTAAATTAACAAGCATGATGTCACAAGCACACAAGAAAAAAAACACATATCACTCGATGACCGCGGAGACTCGCTGTCAAAAGGCTGCAGTGAGGAAACGCGGCAGCAGCAGCGAGCGAATTGACCTTCGTGCTGCCGCTCTGAACACTGCTACCTTCGTTAAAAAAAAACGTTTTTTTCTTTTTCAACCAAGATAAAATTGAAAAAAAAGAAAGGAAAAGCTTTCCCGCAGAATTCTCCTCTTGCGATGCGACTCTTTCGACATATCTAAAGATTTGGTCAAGAAGAAGGAGTTTGGCAGTCTGCGAAGCGCGTGAAGCTATCCATGTGATGGCAAGGACTTTGCTTCAACCAACCCTTGATCCCCCTCGCATCTTTACTATTGCTAGTAGCTACAGCGGGGTGTGGCGTTTCTTGCAGCGCTCGACGTTTCTGCCCAGGCGCGAGTAAGAGCGGGTGCGAGAGAGACAATCTGGGGGCCCTTGCTCCTTGAATATGTGACGGCCTAGGCACTACGGAGGAGGTTTCTTAGCGCTTGTTGTATGCGTTTGTCCCCTAGACATGCCGCCATTGCGGAGTGCGGTCGAGTTTTTTCACGCTCCGCCGCTGGCTGCCCGTGCGGTGAGACAGTGGGCACGGACGCCCCATTTGGTGATCGCGGTGTCTGAAGGGGCAAGGTTCTGACTGGTGTTGTATAAGTCGCGGGTCACTTTTTTCGTCGCGACGATAGATTGCATTTTTTACAAGCACTGCTCCAGGAGCACACGTGTAACCGGCAAACGGAGGCCTCGGGAGAGCACCTGGGATTATAGTGAAGCAGGCGGCGTAGGATCTCCAGGGCACCCAAGGGATAGCGGGTGGATCAAAGCTGGAAACAGTGCGGCTCGTGGGTTGGGGCCGCGGAGGCCGGAGCGTGCCGGGGGGTGTTCATATAAAAAATTAGCTGTCCGCTTTCGCGGACAGCCGATCTTATACACCCCTGGCACGCGCAAGCCTCGGCAAGCCCCAACCCACGGACCAGTCCGGGTTCTAGCTGTGGTGTCCCCGTTGCCGCTTTGGTGTCCTGGAGGCGCCGCCAACAATATCGAAATAATGACACGTTTTTTCAATTAGTACGAAACACGATTGAATAAATATGATTACGTCCAACCGCCAACGTGCGACGCTAAGTTCAACACTACCGCGCCCAGAGACTTCTGCCGGCACGCCTAGGGACAAACGCATACAACACGCGATAAGAAACTTCTCCGTAGTGCCTAGGCAGAGTCATATATTCAAGGAGCAGAAGTCCCCAAATTTCCTCTCTCGTACCCACTCTTACTCGCGCATGCGAGCAAATGTCCGGCGTCTCCGCAAGTACCACGCCCCGCTGTACGTACTAGCAACTGTAAATACGCAGCCTCCTCCCCTGTAGCGTCCTGCAGATTCCCCCTTGTTCTGCGGCATGTGAAAGAAACTAGTCCGAGTTTGGAATTGTGCAAACCAAGCTACGCAACAGGCTCACAGAGGATCGCGTGCAAAAACTTGTGTAACTGCACTAGAACCTCAATGTCCAGAAGGCTTCGTCCTCTGCATGCACAGCGAAGCGTTGACGCGTCAAGCGGAAATGAATCGGGCACAGATTGATACAAATGTCGTTCTTGACGCTCTGATGTGAAATCAATGCCTTGACGTGTAATAGCGCCTAGATTTTGAACCCGGAAGCTCTGCTAGTACTTTTGTGATGCAATAATGTAACAATTATATTCTTTTCAGTGTTAGAGAAATAAATGTGTCGGTTTTTTCATAGCTGCGTGTGTAATCGTCTTTATTTCCCCCAATTTTCCGTATCTTTCTGAAACAACAAAAAAAACGTAGAAGAAACCAGCTTTTTCACGCCTATCAAAATTTCATGAAATTGTACATCTCTACGCGCGGCCACCCGGGCCGTCCGGAGCAGAACGCATGCTTCCTCCCTCCCCTCCCCCTTGGAGGCTTGCGCGTGACGGAAGGCGACGTCGTTCCTCCGCGCTTCCCTCGCTTGCGTGCGCGAGATTGTGCCGCGATCGCCGGCTCACCCTCGCACGCTTTCACTCGCACATACAGCATACGGAGCTCGGCGTCGATTTAATCGTCCTTGGACTTCATATAGACACTCACAGCGACGTCGACAGCATAAATACACCGTGAATCAGTTTAGCAAGTACTGCTAAACATCACCAGTCATTTTTGTGAATACGGGCCCAGATGCCTGGGGCCGGACACTTTGTGTTCCAGCATTTTGGAGCTTCGTTGTAAAGCTCGGCACGGTACCGTTCGGCGTTCCTAAGTGCAACAGCAAAACAAAACAAAACAAAGAAATTGTTCGCGCGGCTTCCATTTTGACGAAAAGGCAATAATGTGCAACGACCACTGAACTTCCGTGTAGTGTAGCCGTAGTGAGCAGTGGCGTAGCCAGAAATTTCGTTCGGTGAAGGGGGGCTCACATTGCAGCTCGGCCTCCTCCTTAAGAGGAAGCTTTAGCTCGGGTGCTGATATCTAAATACATGTAGAAGGAGAATTCATTTTTCTCGGCAACCATGCACCGAATTTGACGAGGTTGAATTTGTTGCATTTAAAAGAAAAACTTAAATTCTGGTGACCGTTCGTTCTGCCTTTTTCATTTCGGTTGTCAATTCTTTTTTAAAATTTTCGGAAAACGAAACTATCAAGTTCAAAACTCTTAACTCAGCAATCAAAAAAGATATCACAATTCTGTGAATTACACCTAATAGTACATCTACAGCGGACAAAATTTATATGTTACACATGAATCTCAAGAAATTCAGGATTATGGAACTACGGCTTTCGCAGAATCCTTGTACACAACGTAACCAGTTCACGTAAGATACGAATTGACACACCAAATTTGTCCGCTTTCACTGTTATAATAGATGCCATTTACAGAACAGCGACATATGTTCTTGATGCAGAGCTATTAGTTTGTAAACGTCGTGCTTCTATTTTTCTTTTGGAACTTTCGAGTTTTTCTAGATATCTTAAACAATGTTCAGGCCCTACATCGAAATTCCGCTTTCAACAGACACTAAAATATAACTTTTTCTTTCAAATGCAACAAATTTCATTAAAAGCGATCCAGGGGTTATCATAGAAAAGCGCTTCTGCGTTTTACATGTATTTGAATAGGCCGCGTCGGAGTTGTGCCCGAGCTAAAGCTTCCTCTTAGACAATTTGTCTGGGAATCAAATACATGAATAATAATTGCATTGCCATTGCCATAGATGCTGCAAACGAATTCTTGAACGCTACGCACTGTCAAAACAAGTGAAATATGTATTTTTCATGAAACAATATACTTGTATGTGCCAAAAATTGTGTCCAATATAACTGATATGAATGCTTCCATGTTATTTGTCTATTTAATAAGTATAGAAGATATCAACGAACTTAAGAACTATATTAGTTCGAAACCAGCAAAGTAATGCATGCCGCCGATATGAAAAATGTAAAGGCCATGAAATTGACAAGTTGAGGTCAAACATGTCAATGAAACTTTGTCATTCAAGAACCCTGTTTAGATTCTTGTACATATGCAACGGACAGTGAAAAATCTCAATGACGCTGTCATTTGTTCCAATGTATTACACAGGAGCAGCTGTCACCGGTCGTGTATCGTGAGTAATTGCACCGAAATTATAGCCGCAACCGAGAGCACGTATAAAGAGCAGGAGTTCTGCAAAATATACGAGGGCGAGTCAAATGAAAGTGAGCCAATGCGAATATATGACAAACGGGGCAATTTATTTAAAAGTAGTCTCCATGAGCATTTAGACATTTGTCCCATTCTCTAACGAGTCGCGTGATTCCTGTCTCATTAAACTCCTTGGGTTGCTGTTTCGAAAAGTCTGCAACTGACTTTTTCACGTCATCGTCCGACACGAATCTGATTTCCTTGAGCTGTTTTTTGGTTTGCCCCAAAATGTGGAAGTCGCAAGGCAACAGGTCTGAGCTGTATGGCGGATGTTGCAGCGTTTCCCACTTGAACATTGCCAGTTTTGTATTAACCACATCAGCGACCTGGTGACGGCATTGTCGTGGAACAAGATGACCCAGTCGTCAATTTTCCACGTAGTTTGTTCTTGATTGTGACACGCAGCCGATCCGGCGTTTAACAATGACGAAAAGAATTGATAATCTCTCTTGATTTAGCAAATTCTATCAGTAATGGCCCTTGACGATCGAAAAAAGAAGTCAACAACACCTTTCCGGCCGAAATGACGGCCTTTCCTTTCTTTGGGTGTGGCTAATTCGAATGTTTCCACTGTAAGCTTTGCCGTCGTGTTTTAAGGCTCGTAGTAGTTGCACCATGGTTCGTCCCCAACAATTGCAGACAAGAAGTCGTCACCCTCATTGTGATACCAGATCAGATGAGTCAAGGCAGCGCTGAACTTCTCCGTCTTCTGGCGGTGGTTCGAAATCTTGGGCAACCATTGCGCACACAAGAGCCGTTAACCGAGATGTTCATGAACTACTGCATGGACTGAACCGTGACTGATGTTCACACGCTCTGTCAGTTCATCGATGCTTATCCTCCGTTCTTGTCTCATCAGCTCATCAACCTTTGCAATTTTTTAGGGGTGATTGCACGATGGCTTTGTCCCGGTCTTGGATCGTCTTTGCAACTTTCACGTCCTTCTTTGAACCGTTTGCTCGAACGCATAACAGTGGCCAATGAAATGCAATGTTCAACGTACATGGCAGCCATCCGGCGATGAATTTCTTTTTGGGAAATACCTTCAGCTGTCAAAAACCTCAGGGCACCACGCTGCTCAACTTCTGAAGCGTCCATTACGTCACGCAGCCATGTTCAACCCAGTGTATGAGAGCATTAAAAATATTTATCCTCACACCTGCGTGTCACTTTTGTAAATTAGAGATGACTGTGTGCTACGCGCATGCCTCGCAAATAATGAACCGAACGAGTATTGCGCGAGGTGGGTAGGCTCACTTTCATTTGACTCACCCTCGTACATTAGAAGTGCGAAGATACCATGGAATGTACAAATGCGAAGATACAGCTTGATAAAAGGCAAAAAGGTGTCACTGGAAACAAAGTTCACTGCATGTATACAAAAAAACATATGTAATACTATGTACTATGTACTAAAATACTATGTAATAAGAGTATCCTGCAACTGAAGCGTCCCGTGGCCTATTACTTTCCGCAAAAGAAGAAGTAACAAAATGGAAGTTTCACCATGCGACAATTCGCTGCGCCGCAGCAATGTCTTTTTTTTTTCTTTTGCAAGCCCGGGGCACCGAAATTAAAAAAACGCAAGGTATGTTGGCCACAACCGAATGCCTACTTTGGGCACCTAATGTGGCTGCCGAAGGAATATCGAAGAAAACGTGAGACGCTTGGTCCACCGAGAACCATACGCATACTGCTCGGTATCCTACACTGACGAGACAAGACTTTCTGGAGAGGTTGCGCTCAAGCGAACGCGTTGCAATCAGTCGAGTCCTTACAGTGATGGCGGCGAGCGACAATGCATTGTTTCTGTTTCTCCTCTACTAGCCAGAAAGTGCCCAAAACTCTGTCAGACGAAAATCTACTCGGCCAGAGAAAAGCGAACGCGCACCGAAGAGCGCTGCGCGGGGGTCGGTGCCACACGAGAAAAACGCATGTGCTCTGGCTGGCTCTGGTAGCGAGAATAGCGAGGACAAAAAATCCAAGAGGCTCAATGTGTCCTCGCGAATAAAAGTCAAAGTAGGAAAATAAATAAAAACGTAGGCTGGCTTTAGTGTCTTGACTTGGTTGCTTTGACGTAGGTGAAAAAAAAAATTTATATTTTTTTATGTGTCATAACGGCACAAATAAACCAACACAACGCTTCATCTCGTCGGACCTCGCTGCGGGCTTTGTCAACTTGTCTGATAGTGTGTTGATTCGGCTTGTCTCGTATTATGTTCCGATGTAAGGCTTTAGAATAAAGTCAATGGACTTTTGGCGTCAAATATTTATAGGAACACTAAACCCACAAAGTTCCGCAATTGAAAATCTAAAGCACAACTTTGGAAATGTCAATGCACCTTTCACATCAAAAGTTTATGAGAACTTTATACTGTTACGTTTCGCCTACGACGCGCGGTATAGCGGCGCGGATGCAACGGACGCCGGGGCTTCGTTCAAAGCAGCGGACATTTTGGCCCGTTCGGAGCGGCAGCAACGCATCCCCCCCAAGCGCGTCCCGGCATGTTCAGTGCCACGTGTCTTGGTGTGTGCGTGTGTGTGTGTGTGCCCAGGCTTGTCAAAGCGCGGCAGCCGGGGAGAGGAGCTCCCCAAGTGTAAAGCGAGGAGGTCTGACCGGCGCCGGCCTGTCTGATGCGTCACTACACTCGTCTCAACATGTCTCTCAGCTTGTCCGTGGCCGCCGTCACGTGGTCTCATCCCGTGACCTTCCTTCTTGCCCGCGACGCCAAGAGTATAAAAGCAGCTGTCCCCGGACGCCGAGAGAGAGGCTCCGAATTCTTCCGTCGAGGAGCGGGCTCTCCCGTCTCTCCACTTCGGTCGACCTGACCGGCCGCTCTTTTGCGATGCTAGAATAAACAAGTTGTTCTGTTAGCAGTCGACTCATGCTTTGCCAGGACCTTCGGATGCTTCCAGTGGTGCCCCAGGCCGCCAGGCCAACGCTACCCTTGGGGCTTGCGACCCATTTGCAACAACTCGTGCCAGCGGTGCGACTGTACTAACGGGTGTCAGCACTGAGGTTCCAACAATACCCATAAAGTTTCGGATTTCACATCCATGCGCTTCGTAGATTCCGCGGCCTCCGCAAGATTCCACGGCGAGCCCGTTCGCCATCAAAACGCCCTTGAAACTGTGCTTGGATGGGGCTGCTTGCGTTATGTGACTCCCGGTGCATGAGCGTTGCCGCGAAATCCAGCCCAAGTTCACAATGTTCGCGGTGAAATGTCTTTTCGAGCGTGAAAAGGACATTCTACGCAAAATTCAGAATGATTTCCGGCACCGGTGGTTGCTTTGGTCGGCGGTGCATGGGCAGCACGAAAACATTTCGGGGGGGGGGGGGTCTGAAGCCCTGTAAGCCCCCCCTCTGGCTACGCCCATGGTAGTGAGATAAGAAGCCCGACAGCTCGCCCGCCTACGGATAAAAAACCAGCAGCGTATGGACAGCCGACACTACAACCTCCGACGTCGAGTACCAGCCCGGCGACCGTGTTTGGGTTTGGACCCCGATACGCCGACGAGGACTCAGTGAGAAACTATTGCGACGCTATTTCGGACCCTACAAGTTCATACGACGTGTTGGCGAACTGGACTATGAGGTCGTGCCAGACGGCATTTCGCATTCACAGCGGCGCCGCGCACGATCTGAAGTGGTCCACGTGGTGCTTCTTAAGCCATCTTACGCACGCTGACGAACTTCCTTATTTTGTTGTTTCTTTGCTACGGGTGTTTTTGTTTATTACTTTCATTTGTTTGCAGCATCGGGTCGATGCTTTTTAAGAGGGGCGTATTGACACGTGTACGTGTTTATCCTTATCGGGCGACCACGTTTCACCGCCTAACAAATGTTATCGCACAGCGCCGGATGCCCCTTGATGTATCGGAAGTTTCTGGAATGTTATCGATGGTTCCATCCGCTGTCTGTCACCGAACATTGTGTAATCTGATTGCTTGTATGCGCGACGCGAATCGTGTCGAACTTTGTGGAAGACACGCGGGTCCCAGCGATTACTCTGGAACGTTCGACGACTGATGTATAAAAGCCGATGCGCTTGATCCGCTGATCAGATTTTCGACGATAGCCGACTGTTAAAAAAAATTAAATTATGGGGTTTTACGTGCCAAAACCACTTTCTGATTATGAGGCACGCCGTAGTGGAGGACTCCGGAAATTTCGACCACCTGGGGTTCTTTAACGTGCACCTAAAGCTAAGTACACGGGTGTTTTCGCATTTCGCCCCCCATCGAGATGCGGCCGCCGCGGCCGGGATTCGATCCCGCGACCTCGTGCTCAGCAGCCTAACACCATAGCCACTGAGGAACCGCGGCGGGTGTTAGCCGACTGTGTTCACCGTTTTCGTTGAGCATTGAGTGTAGCCGGTTTTTTTTCTGGGGACAGGTTCGCCCAATAAAGTTAGTTTTGCCACCCACAGTTTTCTTTTGTTGCTGTGTCCTCAACCGTCACTACCACGTGACCATATGGAACCTGGGGCCAGTCAAGCTGCTTTCTCTGCAGCTTTTTCCCCCTTGTTTTTTTTTCCGCCGCAACCATGTACTCCTTGCTTGTGGAAACAAACAAACAAACAAACAAACAAACAAACAAACAAACAAACAAACAAACAAACAAATAAATAAATATGGCAAAGCCTCGGATGGAGCACTAAACATAATTTCGCCCACCAGACATTAAATCGACTCGACACGAATAATTAAACTATGCACAACTGTCACTTCGCAAGCCGCGGCTAATTTCTTGTGAAAATGGGACCGTTTTTATTGCGATAGTAATGATATTGACACTCCAGGCGCATTTCCGCCTTCGGCGTGATGTTCCGTATAAAGTCCGAGGGCGTTAACGTAGTTCCCGCGCGCCGTACGCTGTATGTGCGAGTGAAAGCGCGCGACGGTGAACCGACGATGGCGGCTCAATCTCGCGCACGCAAGGGAGGAAAGCTGGGAGTAAGCGCGCCGTATTCCGTCGCGCTTAAGGCACCGGCGGGGGTGGGGAGTTCTGCGCATGGCGCGGCCGCCGTACGCAGTCGCGCCATACACTACTCCGCGGGCAATCTCGAAAGCGATCTTGCCTTTCTATTGCCTTCCTAATCTTTTAGCATACACAGGTGTATCTTAAAACCCTAACCTCCGTGCTTTTATTCTTTTTTTTTGTAATGAGGACGAAACAATTGATAGTATCTTTCTCGCATGTTGCCGCTTCAATGCTAAAAAAAAAGTTGTTTTTGGAAATTTTTCGTCACCGACTTGTGCTAGAACTCCCCTACAGTTTGTTCACCGTCTTTATTATCTCTCTCAATTTTCTCTTTTTCGCTGATCTTTCCCTGTTGGATGCAATTTAACTTTTATCGCTGCACTTTTCATCGATGCTAGAATTCTGTTGTTATTATAACACACCTTATTTTACTCTTTTCCATATCGCACTCATAGTGGGCATAAGCCATAGGTTGTGAAAGGAAGGAGACGAAGAGCATGTAAGTGCTCCCTGTGCATTGGCGTATTTTGTAGTAACTGTATTGACTGAACGTAAAATAAATAAATGTAAAGTGTAGTGTTTGATAGTATTTGGACAATAGAGGTTCAAGCATTCACCTGAGCAGTGCCACCAGAAAGGCTTCTTGTACAACCACGGCAATATTGTACTCCGGAACAGTGTCAGCGCCGTTAAACGGATTTTGTCTAGTCTTGTAAAGATGCTTTAGGGCTTGGAACTTATGGGATGTACAAAAACTGACCTTCCTCTGAGGAAGACGATTTAACAAAGTACTCAGGCAACCAAAGTAGCCATAACTTGCTCAAGCACCGGTGTATGCGATTTGTCTTTGTTCATGCATAGAAAAGGACGTTAGTGCCGGGAAGAAAATTTATGGTTTACTAAATCACTTCTCAGACTACTAAGCTGTTGTTTCATTCAAAATAATTATTGACCTTTATACTCTTGAAATGCCGCCCTTCATTGCAAACACGACTGAATCTCCAGCAGACGCGATCGGATACTTCTTAGATGTAGGCATAGCATGACCAGACGCTAGATTATTTAATAAGAAAAAAAATGAACTAATAGAGACAAGCAAGAAGCAGCAGTTGTCAATAGGCAGGTCCTGAAGAAATAAAGCCATTTGCGCAGGAAGAACAGTTCATGTCTAACAACGAATGCTGGATGATCGTGACAGTGGACGAGATGATAGCGAAGGCACCATCTACGTTTGTATTAACAAAAGAGACTCTTAGTTATTTGAGGCCTAGGCCTATACCGTCAGACAAGGTACAGCGGATTAGGAAAGACACGCGCTAATGACGCTCTGTGTAAATCCACGTGTTACTGTATGACTCTGAGACCAAAGGCTGAACAGAGCGTAAGAAGCTGAGACACGTTATGTGCGCCGCAGCAGTATGTAACGCAACAAGGATCGCGCAAACCGTATACATCTAAAAATTGCGTCTAGTGTGCGCCTAGTCTTCTGCGGCTTACATCGGTGTTTCCACTTTAGCCGACTCTATCATTGGTGCCATAAGTTCACATAAAGCAGCTGTCGAAAAAGAAAAAGATGTTACCGCTCTTTGGACATACCGCCTACAAAGTAGTCGATAACGAAGTCGGTGCCGCATCTTAGTCCACACTTGCCAATGTAGATCAGTATTGACAAATTGATTCTTACGAGAGAACTCTTCGTACAAGCAGGTTTGAGCCTATCGTGCTATTGGACATATCATTAGCGCATTCTGGAAGCCAATGATAAAGAGCTCTCACGAGTGAGCAGCCGATGAGAGTTATGGGCTTGTTGATTGGGCATATTCTCATTTCTTGTAGCGTGGGGTCACAACGACACTGGCGTAGAAGGTAGGTGAGACAACACGAACACAGCGCTATGCGATATCAGGATTGGGGGCTCAATCCGATCGCTCGTGATCCGTTGTCAAGATTGGAGTGCGGCAGGAATTCGAAGGTAGCTGGCCCATGCCGTCGTCCAACTTATCCACGCTGAGGACGTTGATGAAGGGAAGGACTGCTTCTCATCGAGAACGAGGAATATGGGTTTATTTACAGTATTTACATGCAGTTCATCAGTCTAGCATGACTGCGAGAGAAAGTACGTCAGTCTAACACGACTGCTTGAGAGAGTGTCTCAGTCCAACATGACTGCTTAAGAAAAGTGTGTCGAGCATCCGCACAACAGCAGTTTTAAAACACTCGGTCCTCCCGCGATACAAGGTGACGCGAACGTTCGTTTAGTCATCGTAAACTAGCCGCCTCTCCGCGGGATGGTATACACGCACACATGCACACACACACGTGTTCACGGTCCGAAACCGACACCAAACGAATTTCGTAGAACTCGGAGGGGACCCGGGTAGCAGCCCGGATAGCCATTGTCCTGCGTCTTGGTCGGCGCGTGGGAAGGGGCCTTCGTCGGCGTTCTCGCGGCAACTCCCTCACTCATAGCAGAACAGGGAGGCGTTGTCGTGTTGCGCACAAAGCCTGCTTCGTCTAACTCCTTCAGTCACAACGGCGACGAGGCTAGAGCGTAACGGTGGCGGTTTCAGTACAAAGCCTGCTTCGTCAAACGCATCCTAGCTGAAGCGACGGAGAGTGGAGGATGCGCGTATTGTTCCCAACACAAAGTCGACTTAGTCACGCCGTGGCTAGAGGTAGGCGGCGGCGTTCCGAGATGAGGTTGCCACCGTTGGCGTAAATGGCTGGCAAACTTGCACTGCAGCTGGCCGTTCTTAACAGCGACCGCTGTGGTTTCTGATGTAGTGCTTTGTATGTCGGTATCGTTGCGCGTGCGCTACAACAAATTATAAGAACCAGAAGTGTTGTGAGTTCTCCCCTGGGCCAGTACTCACAAAATTTGTCGCACGTTAAAGATCGTTTCCTTATTTGCCATAGCTTGGGCGTCCGCCCTTCATGATAGCGATCGGAGTGATGACCATACGACCGCCACAGCGATGGCCATTCTAAGGTGGCACTTACGTAAGAAAGGTTTTGTGAATAGGGCGCAGGAGACCGAATTTTAAAATTTATCTTTCGTAAGAATTGCTAAGAACTGTCCCATTACCTTCGCTAATAATATCTACACTATCATTATTGGCCGGAGAATGCTCTTACGAGCTGCTTCGTGAAGGCGCCCAGGGTCCATATTCACAAAAGTGTTCTTGCGCTAAAGCTCTTCGCAGGAGCAGTATACCAGTCAGTCGTAACGTTGGAAGCAAAGGTGGAACGTTAATGGCAAGCAGCACTTATCAACGGAAAGTTTTGTGAGTTTGGCCCCACGGGTTAAATTCACAGAGCTCTTCATTCATAAGTGCAGTTTGCCATTAGCGTTCCACCTTCGCCTGAATATATGCAACGTTGCGATTGACTGGTGCCTGCTCTTGCGATCAATTTTAGCGCAATAACGCTTTTGTGAGTACGGGCGCAGATAATTTCACTGAACCCACGCGACACAAGTTTTCCACGCCGATAATACACTCTATTACTGAAGTCAGATTCAAATAGTACGCAGCGGTGGTCAACATCGATTAAACCAAGCGAGGCTGTTTATCAGGCGTTTTAATGTGACAAATGCTTTGTAGGTGGACTGCAGGTGTGTTTACATCCTACTGAGTGGAGTCAAATAACCTTGAGGTGGGTTTTTCAAGCGAAACTTGCATTGGCTTGCAAGTGACGTTATCTTGGTCACGCAAAAAAAAAAGAACAGTGGCTGCCAGAGCAGAGCAGCTGCGGGATAGGGTGGTTTGATGAGTTAACAGTTGCGCCGGAGCCAAAGCGTGAGTCGTTAGCAAGGATTCCAGCTGCATAGGCGCGCGTTCATGCCACGCACGCAACCGATCAGAGCCGTTTCGCTTCCGCCGGGGAGCTAAAAGGCAGCAAAGGGTCTCGCGCGCTCTGCACCGGCTTCGTTTCCGTTCAGTTCAGTCTCGGAAAACGGATGGGACGGCCAGGCCGAGGAACGGGTAGCGTTCGACGAGCGGCGGCGAGAACTCGCCCGTGAAAGGGCTCGCCGTCGGCTAGCCGTTCCATCCGTTAGAACAGCCCGAGCCCAGGCAATCCGACAGCAACGAGAAGATCCCGAGCTGAGGGAGCGGGAAGCCGAAGCAATCCGGCACCGTTACCTGTGGATTACTTAACCGTGACTAAGGTCATGGTGCACGCAGGAAAAGCTTCGCTTACCACCATTTTCCGGTAGAAAAGGGTTGGTCATTTTTTTTCTGTTCTTTTATCTTCCGTAGTAAAGACAGCGGCCAGCATCAGTGCGCCATGAGATGGCTCTACGCTTTGCTCCCTGTAGCCTGGCTTCAAGGTGTGGCGTGCTCGAGAGTCTGGCTGATTGCTGATAAAGGCTCTGCTCCCACGGTGCCACCGATACATCCCGGCAGCGACGATGACGAGTACTACCTCGAGGACACGGGGGAGAAGGAGTATTACTACTACGATCAGGACGAGTACTACGAATACTTCCAGGGTGAGCCGCAAAAGAGCGCAAGAGGGAATCAACGGCACAGGTCGCTCACTGAGGCAGTGACTCTGGCCTTTCCATTCGTTGCTCATTTCGCTTTCATCCTTGGACCAAATCAGACAAAAAAGTGCGTGATATGAAAATCAAAAACACTCTGTGGTTGCCATATATCGTGAAGTTCGAGGCAAAGAAACGACCGTTTGGCGTACGATTTGTAAAGTTCCCAGGCTGTTGCAAGCGTGATCAGCGCAGCAGCAGGCCCATATGTCACGGCTAATTTGTAAATCGTGGCGTGTTTCCCTCACCTTCTATATATTTGTGGCTCCAGGGTCGGAATCGCGAATGACTGGAAAGATTAATATAAAATCAAATTCACATCGTGCGGAATTATGAAGTGCAGATGACGCCTTGCCAAATAGAAGGCTGTTATTGATGACTTAAAAGCAGTAAACTAAATTTTATTACTCGTTCCGGATGACTTCGTCAAGGAAGAGCACGCATTCATCGCTCTTCATCGAGAATGTACCCACACTTATCGGGCATGTTGGAACATCCTGAGGTTGATGTGCCAGTACCAGCATGGCCATGTGCCCGAGGTCCAAAAACAAAGAAAGCCGAGCTCTACGACATAAACACGAATGTACATTATTTGGAGGGCAGCCAAAACCAAGTTAATACGTCCGAAAGATAACCGCTACAATCAGTGAACGTAGCCACCATGACTGTTGTGCTGACTTTAAGGGGAGCTTCTAAACACAGTATTAGTTGGGTTGTCCCACAATGAGCAAACCCGTAGAGCCTGGTGACCCACTGGCTTTTTACGTCACGTTTCATAACAGGGAAGTACGACAGGCTTGACTTGCGCAACGAGTATAGTTGACCAACAGCAATTTGATGTCGCTATTAACGCACTCGTTAGGAGAGCAGGTGCAGTTAATCCGAACAACACATAAAAACTGAGGCAAAGGAATAAGAGTGTGTTCAAATGCTTAACTGCAGCATTCCTAGCGTGCTACAGCGACACCCATCGAAATTACCTCGCCTTACATCCCCGGCATAGCAAAATTCATTGTGAATAGCGCCAGAAAGTGAGCCTAGCGATTTTTTTATGCCCTGGGCAGCATTGCTAGAAGGTGGCAAGTAACATCATCTCCAAATGAGCTGTTGTTACATTCTTTACATTCCACACATGGAACCAGCAATTGCAACATTTGAAGTGACTGGCTCATGGCAACTTTCTCTATTCTATATAACCTGGAAGAACACAAAAATTATAAGAACAGTCTGATAGCTATAGTTGGTACTGCATAGCGGTAGGTATAGTGCAAACGGGCGCTGTGTCTTCGTCTGCTCTGTCGTCTTGCGCGCCCGTTTACATTATACATCGTATTATAATAATTGCAGAAAAATTAAATGAAAACACAACAATTAGGATGAAAGGGAACTTTCCGCCACATGGCGAGCACACTGGTGATTTTGAAGAATGAATTACAGGGGCAAATTGGACAATATCTTCAACCCCTCATTGGCAAAATGAGCAATCAAGGCGCTCAGACATTTTTGATATTTAGAACCTAGAGTTATTTTGAACCTAATATTTAGAGCCTATTTAAAACCTAGAGCCACTGTTTCTGCTAATTGAATTTTGTGCTATTGAACCGACTGTCATCATCTTTATTGTATGGAGGCCCTGAACCAGAGGCTTTTTGGGAAGTCGCTGAAAATCTGTTTCCCATTCGCCAGCCCTCTTCATTAATAGCATGTCAGACACCATGTTTAGCTGTAATATACTTTTACGAACTGTTCTAGCACAATAACAATATATGTGAGTACTGGCTCTGGGGCTGAACTACCAAAGTTTTTCGTTCGTGAGAGCCTTTAATCATTGGCCTGCTTTAAAGTGCCAGCCATCCACGCTAGAGATCGGGATGATAACAAGACGACCACCTCTGTGATTGTCAATGGCATTTGGCACCTAATTAAGTGACATTTTGTGAATACAGGACCTCTGCATTCTCAAAACTTGCGTAGGTGCCGACAGCGAGTCGATGACTCCGCGGCGATGGCCTTTTTATCACTCCTATCGTTGTCATGAGTTCTAATCGCCCGATAAGCCAGGAAATGAGGAAAAGCTCTTCCTAAGAGAAGCTTTAATTCTGAATTCGCGCATTAGGGCCGTATTCACTAAGCAATTTGTAGGCTGTGGCACGTTGGAACAAGTGCTAGGCCAGTCGCGGTAGCGAACATATTATTGAGAAGACGGCCGGCCAATGGCAAACGTATTTTACGAACAAGGAACAGAATTCAGAATGCAAGGACCTTTTTTCTAATACATACGTAGGGTCCGTATTCATAAAAAAAGTTCTTCCGCCAGAATTGCTCATAACGGCAGGTGCCAGGGAATCGGCTTACTTCGCAATATTAGCGAAGGCAGACGACCTTACAAAAACCTCTCACGGACGGAAAGCCTTCGGAATTCATCCCTTGAATCTTTTCAAATTCCGCATTGCTTCGGCGCGAATCCCGGAGGATAGCTCCTGATTAGTAGGGGATTGACCGAAACACACTCACGGTGCATTATTTGTTCATAGCATCTGGCACAAACAAAATATTGCACAAGCTGTCGTACATTGCATAACTTGGCGCATAGTAAACGAAATCAGCGACAGAACGGTTAGAATGATTGAGGATTATGTCTGCCTAACGAACAAGCCAAAACGACGTTCCGTGCTAAAGATTTGAAAGGCTACTTTCAGCCGTAAAGTTACTTTCGCCAACAGTGGCAAAAAATTAGGCGCGTAATGTTAACGACTAAGATGGTATGACCTACAAGTTGTCAAGAACTTACTCAGTTCTGCGTTACTTCAATTGTTTTCCTTGTTTTCTTCTTGCTTTCAGACAGGAAGCCCATTGCATCTTTGCGGAACCGTAGATTAGAAAAGGCCATCAGAAAACTGCGACGCTTGGCTCAAGCAGGTTAGTAAACGAATGCAGCATTAGCACGAAAGACCTGCAACGATTTGAAATATTATCCGCAATTTTTTAACGAGTGCTGGCAATATTCTGATTCCAGACATTTATGCTGCTGTTTTTTATTTGCTTTCTGCAGCACCCGTACAAGGATGCAATGAAACGGAACTTGTAAATGCAAGAAATCTGTGTGAGAGAAAAATAACCTTGGCCAAAAAGATCCGCAGCAGAGGACCACCTAACAAGAAAATGCGGCCTCTGCATCGGCGAAGAGTTTGCAGGTAACTCTTCTATTAACCTTTTGTGCGGGCCTGTAGACATTGTGGTTGGTCTACACCAAAAGATAAAAATACGTCCTACGTATAGGGCAATAAGTATGATATAGCTAGATTTATAGGCTGAGTCTGTCTTGCACAGAAAAGAGCCAACGTACTTACAACGTATCGAACAGCAGGTCAGAATGTTTCGACGACCACAATGGCGTGCCTCACAATCAGATTGTGGTATTGGCACGTGAATAAACCAGAATTTAATTTAAAATTTGTTTCTTGTTCCACAGGCTAGTGACCGAGTACGCTGATTGCCTATCAGCCATAGCGCCCAACGGGGAATGCTCGGACGTTGCTTTCAAACTGAAGACGGATGGTCAGCGGAGTATCTACAATGAGGGATTCCAAGTGTGCTGCTCCTCGGTCACTGAGCCTATAGCTTGGCTCTTCTTGGCAACAGCTTGCATCTACATCCGAAGGCTGTGGTCACATTAAAAGCCCCGAATCTGACCACCTCCTCATACTGCTCTCGCTGCCTTCCTCTTTCCCTGCTGCTGCGATTAAATTATGCTAGGAATAATTTTAGAAAGCTTCAGCGATACGCATACTCTTAACGCACTGTGAGCTGCCGAAGGTCAGTGGTAACGTTGACCGCGTGTCCTGTCACATCATAGGCTTCTCTCGTGCGTTTTTTTTTTGTCCTTTGAGTTGCGAAACTGACTGGGGAAGCATGACGTCTGTAACATGTATCATTGCAGTTGATGCGACGGCGATTTGAATTTGTCGCACTTCTTATACGTCAGTACAGCATCATAACTAATGACGCGAATAGAATATCTGTAAAATGACGTTTCATGTGAGGACAAGCCTGAGTCACCTAAGGAACAAGCCGGTATCTCATTTTGAAACATGGTACTGGTGACACTAATGGCTGACAATCAGCCGTAATTTCTAGAAGCGGTGATTGTTCTGCTCCGAAATATTCGGAACCACTGGAACATACATCGCTAACAATGACTGCATGCGGCAAACAAAACGAATGAGTAACAAGTCCCAGTAATACCCTGGTGTCATATGCAAAAGAAACCAACCATGCGAAAAGGTCAAAGAAAAAAAAACCGCTTAGAAGGTGGGGCCTTTTTTTTGCTTTTTGTCTTTTAATACGTCTTGCACAGGTAGGGAACAAGAGTTGGGCCACGGTATTGCTACTTACGTAGGGAGTGCAGTCAGTGAGACTTAAAAAAACGCGATCACATCACCGCGAGCTTACTCAAAAAGCATGGATTATTCGAAATCCAGGTATCCGAGACATCGACTACTCTCGTAGCCGACATCGGTGCGCTGCGGTCGGCGTAACTCCATGGGAAGCATTTTTCAAAAATCGATTGCTGAACAACGCCTCAATTTCCGCAAATTGCACTTTAGGTACCTGATTCCGACAATGGTCTCATGCTATATGTGGCGTCTAGTTTAATTTCACTGGCTGGATTTTTTTCCTGGAACATTTTGTGGACCCATTTAAAACGCATGGGGTGATTTTTTAAATGCTGATTGCAGCGCAGCGACAACTCATCCGCTAATTGCGCTCTACTGGCATATGCTCTAGGTCTCGCTCTACATGTACGTTCAGTTTGGTTTTATTCCGCTTGATGAATTTTTTTCCTGGGGCGTGAGTGCTCGGCTACTATGCGGCGAAGCACCACTACAAGAGCAAAAGATTCGTCTGTTGTTGTATTGAAGGGAGAGGGTTCGTCGATAATGTTAAAACTCATAGACTCGAATGTTCAGCTATGATGCACATTCGTGCCCGGATGTACATGGAAAGATGACACCGCCAGATTTTGCAACAAACAGCAGACCGAATGGCTTTAAGGAATGACATCCAAGCATTAATCCAGGCTACGCGCGATATTTTTTCTTAAATTTTGGTGCATGGTAAATTGTTTTATTTGGTATTTAGAAAGATAAACATTACGTGTCAGCTTTACTTATGAAAACCAATCAGTAATGGCACTTAATTAATGAACAGTTATCTAATACAGTTAAATCAATAGGACTATAGAAGTGATCACGAGTTACTGACATGCCATGCTTAGTTCTATCGGTTTTACACACCTGTAATGTCATGGGTATTAAATGAAGTATCATAAAACCAGTCATTCAACAATGATGCCTGCTGGGAACTGGTATGATGAAGTCAATAGTGATAATAGGTAATTTATTTTACTCGTACAACAGTTGTTTAGATCCGTGCACGTTGTTATTGGGGTCAATCGTGCTTTAACATAATGAGCATTTTGGTTAACATTGCTAACTGATAATGCCGACTCTACCTTTTAACAGCATTGCGTCATAGATATCAAATGAAAAGTCATTCGAACAGCGATTGAATTATAACTTGGAGTGGCAGGACTCAATTACTAGTGATCACGCATCACTTTGTTTAGTATGACAGTGGTAGCCTTTATTCATATACATCGTCATTGATATCAATCCAAAAGTCATTAAATGAGTATTTCTTTGGTTACAGCTGCTGACCGATTACGCCCGGTTATTAGTGATAATTAGTGGTACGCTCATTTCGATGTTCTCTTATTTTATACAGTATAGCTATTGAAGAGTATGAGCACATCGAACTGAATGTATCATTAGTGATCACCAATGACTCGGCATCATCATTTTTGATATTCATGACTTATACTGTACAGAACACTAGAACATCCAACTGAGCGTATCATTAGGGATCACTCATAAATGGCCGTTATCAGTTAGCAATGATAACAAAAAAAAATACTCGTGTAAGCACTTTTTGATTGATACCAATGATGACGTGCACAAATGAGGGCTCCCATTGTCGTAGTAAACAAAACTATTTATGATCACTAGTGAGTCAACGTTACCATCTCCTAGTTATTATCAAAAAATCATCGTTTGTATGATTTACCATTTAATATCCATGACGCTGAGCTGTATGAAAGTGCGAGAGTTAACACTGAACTGAGCGTATCACTAGTGATCACTAATGACTGGAAGTAGTTAGCAGCGGTAACTAAAGAAATATTCATTTAATGACTTTTTGATTGATATCAGCGGCGACTTGCACGAATGAAAGCTACAATTGTACCAGTAAAATAAATTATTTGTTATCACTCTTGACGTAATCATATTAGTTCCCAGTAAGCATAGATGAATCACTCCTTTTATGACATTTCATTTGATATCCATGACTATATGGTGTGTAAAAGAGGGACAACTTAGCAGAGAATGATACATTTATGTTAGACCTGGCAATCTTGAAATGCAAGGAACTTAAGTATGCTACCCGCACTGGCTTCACGTGGTTTGTGCCTAAAACGCGAACGAATTATGGTCGCCAAATGCTTAGCTACATTCTTCCACAGACGTTAAATAACGCGCTGTGAATTGATGTAAATTTATGTACTGCTGAAACTTTTGTCATAGTGCTTTGTGCTTGCTTTTGTTTTTGCCTGTAATGTTCCAATACAGTTTCATTTGTGTCAATGTTACTATTGAGAATGCTCTACACATGCTGTATACGATACACTGCGATACTGTTGCCAAGTCATTGTAGGGTGCGTCGACCTCTGTCAAGCCTTTCTTCTGGCTTTTTGTCGACGCACCCACTACCCTCATGATGATGATGTTGAATAAAGAATTGAGAGCTGAGAGCTAAGACCTGAGAGTATGTTAGTAACTAGTGATCACTAGTTACTATAGTCTTATTAGCTGAAATGTGTAGTTGCTTAGTTAATTGCTCAATAATTCAGTGTGAATACTGATTGGTTTTCATGACGACGTGTTCGATAAGAGGATAAGAGGCTACCGATGGCCTAGTAGACGTTACTTCTATTGACTAATGGCCAAAAATTACGAGTGCCTCGTGATCTTCAAATCTCTCTAATGTAAGAGTGCTTGCCAAAGTTACATACAGTGATCGCTGCGCTATTTTACTGACAGCTTCACACATGAGGTCTGTCTGTCTCTCGCGCTTTCTTTCTTTCTTTCTTTCTTTCTTTCTTTCTTTCTTTCTTTCTTTCTTTCTTTCTTTCTTTCTTTCTTTCTTTCTTTCTTTTGTGAGCCTGACTCCCAAAAATTTTTACGAGCAGGTGCTTCTAAGATTTGTTAGGTTTTATTCGAAAACCCAGTACTGTGGCTCAGTCGCAGCAGTGCCGGACGTCGCCTTTAGTTGACAGCTTTTACACCACGTGATGTACGGACCTTCAGCATTCAAAATTCGCGCTGTGACATATTCAGTCTAATGGAGGAAAACAGAATACACAAAACTCAAAAAAAAAGACCAGGACCACGCCAACAGCTGTTCCCGGTGAGAGCGAATCGAGAATAGGTTATTAGATAATCGTCGCGCGTATAAGTAGACTGCTATAAGGCTGTGAATGAGCAGTTTTGCTGCAATTGATAGGCCCTTTAGAGGCTCAGTTGCGCTGCGGGAAAGCGAGTGCAGAATATTGAAAAGGTGACCTCATGGTGTTTCTCACGGTGTCTGTGTTTTCTTAGCCTTCGCACAGCCGGGGAAATCCACAACATAATTAGATACTCATTACGGGTGTCGCTCATGTCGCTTACCATGTCGTACCGGGGCTGAAGTGTTCAAACAGCTTGAAGGGGAAGATCTAGAGTTTAAATTTTTTTTCGAAAAATAAGATGAATACTAAATCATTACAAGCTAGAATTGTGCTATCTGCCACACGCATTTATTTTTTTTTAATTTGAAAGTGTTCGCGGAAGCATCCTGTATATTTGCAGTACGCTGTGTTGCAAGGGCAAATTTTTTTGCTACCATCTTATACTCTGACAGAACACTTGGAATCTTTTATACCGATTTGGTCCTTGTAATTCTCTGTTAAAAGGCCCCTCACCAAGCCCCATTGCGAATTTTGGTTATGCACTGGAATTTGTAAAACGCCGTATAGATATCGTTTTCCACGCTTTTACTCGCACATACAGCATATACGGCACGCGGCGACGATGTTTTAGCCCTTTGACTTTACACGGAACGTCGCGGCGAGGCCGACGGCAGAAATGCACCTGGAGCGTCCCTATAATTGCTATCGGAATAATAATTCTTCAAATCGGTTTATAATTGGAGGAAATAAACGAAATTGACTTCCACCAGTAGCGTAACACCCACAATGCCCATTTGCCTCGACAACTGACGAAGTAAATTTGGTGGACTGCCGGCATCGAAGCGCTAGGCCAACGCCGCAGATAGCAAAGAGATAATGCAAGCTGCTCGCGGGCCGCACCGGCGGTGACCTCGGAGACGTGGCGAAAGGCAGAGGGGCGGCGACATCGACAGCAAAGACGCTATTTTCCCTGCCAGTTTCGGTTTCGAGGAGCCTGCCAAGGGGAACTAATGAAATCTGCATGAAATCTGCTATTCAAAATTTTATCGTTGGAATAGGTAGTGTCGAGGGTGAGCCCCAAAGTACTCATTTGCCGCAGCCACCTGTTGCTGATAATTAGAAAATTAATTACCGTACCTTGGCTAATTACGCACATAAGTGCGCTAATTTATCTGTATCTATAGGGGCCGCCAATCTGTACACTCGTATGGTAAACATAACATCACCGTGATTTATATTTTTTTTTCCAATTTTAAAAATTTGGTGCATCTAAAGAAAACAACAACACCCTGTATAGAATGGCAATGCAAGCCGTAAATTTGGAACTGTCGGAGTCGGTGGAGAAAAATGATGTACTGGGGGAACTACGGAATGGGTTTAGACCAGGCAGGCGCTTAGAGGATAATACGCTCGTACTAACTCAGTGCATAAAGATTTCAGTAGTTCAGAATATACCTTTATGGATAGCACTTCTAGATATTAAAGGAGCCTATGGCAACATAGACGGGGAATTGTTACGCGATATTCTCAAGCATGAAGGCATATGTGACAATTTCGTGAAGCTGCTGAGGTAGTGCAAATTGTATGGGAAGGCCGCAAATATAATGAAGTGGTGGGAATTCACCAATGACTGAAGCAAGGATGTCCTCTGTCTCCAGTGTTGTTCAGGCTTTATGCTAAGTGCATAGAAAGACGACTGGAAAACAGCGAATTAGGGTTTTATTTATACTACATGCGTAATGGACAAATGGTGCAACAGAAGCTCCATGGACTGATGTGTGCGGTCGACATAGTGCTACTAGCGGACATAGTGAGATACTTACAGACAATTGCGAATGTCTGTGTCAATGCAGGGACAAGTCTAGGCATCAAGTTTAGCACAGACAAATCGAGAATTATGATTTTTAATGAATAGACGAGTAATTACGTGGTGTGAATTCAATGCCAAGTCATACCCATAGTCAAGCAATATACATACGCGGATGTATACATAAACGAAGGAAAGACTTATACTCAAGCACCTACCAAGGTAATCTGAAAATAAAAGGGAATTGGAATGCAGCAGTAATGAAACATATAGCACTTTGGGGCCACAATAAATATCAGGTGGTTCGTGGAATCTGGAAAGGAGTAATGATGCCAGCACTAAAATGCGCATATTGTATTCTGTGCTTAAAATCGGACATCTTGTCGGGGTTAGCAGTTAACCAAAGATCAGTAGGCCGGTTGACTTTGGGAGCCCATTGTAAAACACAAATGAGGCAGTGGAGGGCGACATGAGTTGGGCCACTTTGAAGTCTCAGAAGCGCAGCGCAAAATTATTTTTGAAGAAAGACTCAGGAAGATGGATCAAAATAAACAGGTGACTAAAGTGCACAAGTACCTGTAGCAGAAAAGCGTGGACGCAGAATGGAAGAAAAGACTGATATGTTGTCAATCAAGTACAGGGTAATTGAAAATGTTAATAGGCAATCAAGAGTCATCAGAAATAAAGTGAGAGAAACAGAGACAGCGAATTGGATGGAACGAATGTAAACAGAAAAAAAAAGACAATGGATATTTGAAAGAATGGGATGAACGAAATTAGAAGGGAAAATCTGTACAATAACACGAAGAGCAGTGCCTAGCTATTTGAGGATCGAGCTGGTTGCCTAAGGACAAAAAACATACTGGAGCAAATATTCGCAACAAGCCGAGGCGTGCTTATGCTGCAGCGAGAAACCGGAGACCGTTCAGCACATTCTAATGGAATGCGAAGGTATTCACCCAGTGAGACCCGTAGGTAACGTGCATCTTCCTGAAGCGCTTGAATTTAAAGTGAACGGAAGCATCAGCCGGTCAGAAGTCAAGATAAGCAAGAGACATTTAGACTATTGGTAGAAAAAAAGCAGGGAAGGTATTGATTCGATCGGATGCGCTACATGCATAGGTAGCCGTGCAAGGTAGATAGAGAAGTTTTGAGAAAAAAAAAAGGTTAAGGAGATGTATACAAACATGCTAGAATAAAAAAAAATGAGTAGCATACCTAATTAAATCAAGCAGACTGTGTGACAATTTGTCGCCGCCCCGTTTCATTGGGGATGCCAATAAATCATCATCATCGCAATCGAAGCGCGACAGAGGAGACTCGGCTGGCGGTACACGGCTCACACAGGACTTGTTTGTGCGGCTGAATAAGGCGTGGAGTTACAGTGCTTGAATGCTAATCGCATTAACGTCGACAGCCATTGTGAGATGGCTTCTGCCGGAATTTTGTGAAGGGAATAATGTCATACCATATGAAAACTTGGAATAGTAAAATATAGGTGAGCGTTGCACTTAGTGGGACATTACAAAAAGTGAAGACAGAAATCTTAAAATGAAGAATTAACTTTTTTACGGGATGAAGAAGTTTATTAGCAGTACACTCATTGTGAATAATCCATTCACTCTCGGGTACGTGAGTATGTGAGCATGTGTCGTAACTGTTTCGGCTAACAGCAACAACAGCCTACCATGCGTATTGAGTTTGATTTGTTTTATTTTTATAAATTCACTCTCACCATTTTTCTTTGGATTCTAATCTACCTATTTTTAACTTTTGTTGGAATTTTTTACATTTCTGATTCCATTTTCAACCACCCAATACTTGACCCATCCCACGCCGGGCGAGTATCCTTGTTGGATTTCGTACGGAGAAGATAACCACATCATCATCAAGGCAAAAGCAGAGTATCCAAACTCCTGCATCACTCAGGTACCTTACTCTGACCGTACACCGAGCAGTTACTATGAGCGGTACACTGCAGCGCAGTCTCCTCTATCGCACCATTCATTGTCTTACGTGCTGGACAAATTTAATTTTGAAGCACAAGGCTGTGATTGGGAAATGTAAGTGCCGCCATCTGCCGTCAACTCAAAAGCAAGCAATGCAAGATTCAATGTCTCCAGACAAAGCATTGCAAGCGGAGGAGGCACACCGAGCAGTGCAGACAGAAGAGACAACTCAACATCAAGAGGTAGAAGAGACAATGCAAGATCAAGCAAATACAACATTAGACACAAAATGAATAATAAAAAAAAAACAATCGGATAGTTTTCTTGTCACGCCAAGCCTTACTCTCATTACTGGCGCGCAAAAAAAAAAAAAGGGTGGAGCAACTTGCACGCGAAAAAGAAAGCATGGCAAAATACAAACAGAAACCTCACGCGCCAAAAAAGAAAAAAAAAACACCAGGAGAACGGCAAAAAAAGGAAAGCACTCTTAAAGCATACTCACCACGCGAAGCACACAAAAGCGAAAATGAGGTGAAAGAATGGTGAAGCAAAATATTTGCAATGTAGACTGCTTGCGAAGGCCGACTTGCATGGTGTAACACTCGGTGTAACTGTAACACTGCCTCGCTGTTCGACCATTTTCACTGACTGGAAGGGGCGATGATCGTTTTTCAAGGCCATCGGTGGCATGATCCACTTACGGCTTTCGCGTTAATATAGGAGACAGCGTCATGTGACAATTTTGAAGCCTAGTCATAAAAACATACAGGAGAGGCTCCCTGGAAATAGGCGCTCACCACGTGATAGCCAAGCCATAATTGCTAATTTCTAGCCTATACGAACGCCCGGATGGTATGGAGGAGGGTAGAGTGGAGAGCGGGTGACGAAGGTCGATCATGACGAGGCCGTCAATAAAAGGTACCATGAATCAAACAATGCCTTAAGTCATTGTTTGGAAGTAGGCAGCTAGGGTACGCCTATTTCCAAAAGGTCAACGCGCAGGCGGACCCAGAAGGAAAGGAGTGGCGGCGTCAGTGGTGGTCGGCTGGAAGAGGCTTGCTACCTGACGTCACGCTCCCTTTTAGTCCTCTCTATGGTCGGGTGGCACACATTTTGTTTATAATAATCTGGCCAACAGCATTTCTTTAATGCGACAGGAGCCGTAACAGGTGCGAAAAAAAATTTCCGTTATGTACTCCGCATTTTTGCAGCGATTAGAATGCGCGTACCGTGCCGTCTCCTCTGCCTCCCCTCCCCCTTTCGACACACAAACTATTACGCTCCCGATTTATTCCAGAGCTTTATTGCATTAGCAAAGCACGTTTCAAGCAGCTGCATTTTGTCGAAGTTGCGGACACTTCGCAGCGCGGACGCGATGCTCCTCTCGGGCGCGGTAAGCTCAGTGGCGCTGCTGCGCGAACACCAAGAGTACGGCGACGGAGAGCGCCCAGAAGCTGCTGGACACAGGTGCAGCAGCGGACCACAGTGGGCGGCAGTCGGTGAGGTACTTGTAGAAGGAATCCTTGACGCGGTCGTACACGTACGTCTCGGCATTCTTGTCACTGGCGCACCCGTTCTTCTTCGTCGCTTCTATGGAACAATCCTTGAAGATACGCAGTTCCCTGGAGCAGGGAACGAATACAGTGTGGTTGAAAAAAACTATGCAATTATTGACTGTTTAACTTGTTTCGATATTCCAAATACCGTTACTTACACTACAGTACGCCGTCATACTGGCGCACAGCGAAGTATTTCTGTGCACACAACTCTTGCTTGCATTGATTATTAATTTATGTCAGTGTAGCTAGACAAAGGTTGCAAACTTGGTTTACTGTGCGTAGTTAACTAAACCTTACTACTGGTCATAACAATCGCATGCACAATTCTAGTTTCCAAGCGCAAGTACACACTGTTATCAAATGAACTTTCATTTCGCTGGAAACGTCCAACTCGTCGTTTAATTCAATGAATGGGGAACTCGAGCCGATTTTTGTTGTCTAGGCGAAGCCTAAAGGATCATTCACACTAGGCCAACACGGCACCGATTTCGGTCTGCCGACTGTCGGCGACAGCGTTTTTGTCTTCGTGTCGGCGCCTCTGTCACCCTGTACCGACGCCGGGCTCTCCGCCGACTGTCGGCTGATTGTCGGTGTCGGTATGCAGAGTGACAGAGGCGCCGACACAAAGGAAGAAACGCTGTCGCCGACAGTCGGCAGACCGAAATCGGTGCCGTGTTGGCCTAGTGTGAATGTGCCTTAACGGAATTCAACTACACAGTAACGCGCAGTGGACGCGGGATGATTATGCAAAGTGGTTATATTCTCCTTGTGTGGTAAACTGGTCAGCAAATTAACACTGACTCCCTTTCTATGTCACCGATGATAGCACGCAGCTACTCTGCCGCGTAAATAAGCATGGGGAAAGAAAGGATTCGAAGACTTTTACATCACTTACATGCAAAGATGCTTCGGCTGAGAGATGCCCTTCTTTTTGATCTGGTCATACGCAGACTGTTGGCACGTGTCCACGGCCGTCCGGACAATTTCAAAGTTGCACTTGTTGTCAGCTGGTACCAGTGCTGCAGACCCACCTCCGTTCATTGATCGGACGGCTGCCAATTCAAGAGAGTTGCTTACGACCTTCCAAATAAGGTGAGGGCTTCTTAGCTAAGAATATTTTACATTATACTTACCTGTAAAGTTTCCAGACCCGCTGGCATCCATTTTTTGACGAAGATCTGGCGAATAAGAATACAGGACATGTCAGATACGTTATACGCAAGAATGTCGCAGAATGCTGGCAACCGCAGTGACTTACTTTCCAGCCTGGGTCGGTTGGAAGAAGCTCCGGCTTGGTCGCAGGACCACTTGTGGTGGCGCAGAATTTTGTCCGCGAAGTGGGACACGTGAAACATGACTTCAGAGTCCTCGCGGCAAGCTGTTTCAGAGACCGCCTCGTTAACGCAGAGCAGGAACGTGTCGCTCGCCCTGGAATAAGGCAACGTACGTGAAAGGGCGCCCACCTTAAAGTGTCGCAAGCGCGTCATTCACCTGCATATGTTCAGCTTGTTGTTTTCCTTATCTTCTAGGATAGGTTCAACAGTTTTGTTGAGCAGGCGGACGCACTGGTTTAGTTTGAGCACCAACGAACGCTCTTCGCACTTCTTGTCGCTCGCTGCGAGGAAAGGCAAAGGAGGAAACCTTAAGACGTCTGCTCCTTGGGGGCCGGCGCGGATACTGCGCAAAGAACTAGTCTCACTCTGAATGTTTTTGCAAGCCCATCGGTGCTCATAGAGTACATGGACGATGAAGTGCGTCGTCTGGTCCAACACCTCTTCGTCGGAGTTGCAGTCCGTGTGGGCGAGAGCGATATTAACGCACGACTTGAAGTTTTCGGTTTGCCTTTGAAACATAACAGTGTCTTACTTAGGGCTTCTGTCTATAAGCTAACTGAAAGCGGGAAGAATGAATAAGGTGCTTACGCGCAAATGAGTTTCTGGTTGGTTTTCTTGTTGTCCAGCAAAGGCTCCAAGTTACCTTTCATAGTCTTCAGACAATCGACCATGCGGCGCATCAATTTTCGCTCGCTGCATTTCTTGGTCACCAAGGGGGCTGCGCGGAACGAATAACGCCTACAGCTCTTTCCGGCCCCCAGATGACCTACCATTATTAGATAATCTGTCGGCAGCTACACCAAGACATTAAATGTTTTGGCAAGAAGCGGTACACACCTTTAGTTGCGGCCGAAGTGGTTTTGTTGACAGCACCTGCATTCTGCGGCGGAAGCTTGGACGTTATGTTTGCCGTCAGAAACGCCACTGGGAGAAAAAGGAAGACTTTTGAGTATGCGCTGCTGCTGCGTTAACATTTGTTCACCTACATTCTGTACAATTCAGCCGGTTTTTGACGATAATACTGGTTGCTTTAGCCATCTCCTTCTGTGAGGCCGGGTCGTTTTCGCAAGACAGGAAGAGTTGGAAGTCTTCAATGCAGGATAGGTAGATCTTGAGCAGCCTGAAAGATGAAAAACGACACAACATGACGACGCCTTACACAATAGTACCAAAATGTAGGAAGGCCGAAACGCCACGGGTCAGTCTTGTGACGATGGTTAGCTATTCTATGCGAACTTTGGTAATATACTCAAACTGACAATATTCTGTGCACCACTTGCACAAGAATACAGAAACTCACAAAATGAACAGTTGAATTAACGTTGCCTACATGAGACGCAAACCCGAAAAGGTCAAATCGATGCTGTCTTTATTCGACCTTGGTTTTATCACTGCTGTTGTTTTGACGTTTGACGAGTTTCTGCGGCCTTCGTGTAAGATTATTCCGTGTAAGCGTCACTGTGCGCGAGTTTGGCAGCCAGAGAAGAGGGGTCTGAATATCTTCAACAAGACCATGCCGAAACCGCGTTCTTTTTGGTACTTTGAGTTAATTTTGTTACCCTGAGCCACTGAAAATTCTAGGCGTACCAAAAAGCGGCAACTTGGCTATGACGATGTGCCCATCCACAAACTTATTCGCCAATTCTTTCAGCTCACAGCATGATGCTTTCGTGCCGCCGTCAATAGCGCCTGTCCGAGCTCTTTCCGCTTGCTTTCCCTAGTACCGATCTGTTGCGGTGTTTAGTAACAGTTGCCTTATACATAGAAAACTGTGCCCAGGCAGGAGTGAGCGCTAAATAAGAAGCAGCGTTGATCGTCAAAATTGATCCTGAAACAGTATACACTGTCCCTCGTATCCCAGGTACATTTTTGGGAGCCAAAATCCTATGAACGCTTACATTAGAATTAGTACCCAAAATACAGCTCAACTACTCTTAATTTATCATAAGGAATGGTTCTTACTTGCAGGAGTCATCGTTCTTCTTTTCCGAAAGATATTTTTCTAGAGGCTTCAGTCCATTCTCGCAGTTTGTGATGCCTTCGCGAAACTTGTTTTTGTCGCAGTCATTGGCGCCTGGCTTTTCTGAGTGATCACTTCCTGTTATGAAATGAAGAACGAGAAAATATCGCGATTACATTAAGGTACATGTTTGAAATACAGATAGAAGCCGGTATTATTTTTTCGTACATTTTTGCTTGTCTGAACATGTTTGCTAAGCATGCATGTCCCAGGCCGGAAAAATGTTCTTGCCAACAAGAGGACAGAAGGGTGCTCCCCACTTCCCGTACGACGCCGCTGTATGGACCGGCCTGATACGCGCCTTTAGTAAAAACAGAATATATACAGCAAGGTATGGGAACTGGTTACTTGGTGCTACACCTTATTAGAATTCACAGCTCGGAAAACAGTCAAGGTTTATGAAACCGGTCAGAACTGGAAGTTGGCGCTCGTCTCTGTCTGGGTTCATTTTCCTTGTCCAATTTACCGAGCTGATAATTTTAACAAAACGCAAATATACAGTTAGTTGTCCTAGCGAAGTGACTTCCCAAATAGAAACTAGCTTTATAATAGGCCATGTAGCGTTTAGGCTGGTAATTATAACAATGACATGTAATGTAGCGGAAATCATCATTATACGGGATTAATTTAAATCACTTTCGAAATCTGGCCCATGTGAAGCACATTCCTATCGAAGCGGCGCGGCATGCAACCGCGGCTTTGTTAACGATGATAGTTTCTCACCAGCCGTGGTTGCTCAGTGGCTATGGTGTTAGGCTGCTGAGCACGAGGTCGCGGAATCGAATCCCGGCCACGGCGGCCGCATTTCGATGGGGGCGAAATGCGAAAACACCCATGTACTTAGATTTAGGTGCACGTTAAAGAACCCCAGGTGGTCAAAATTTCCGGAGTCCCCCACTACGGCGTGCCTCATAATCAGAAAGTGGGTTTGGCACGTAAAACCCCATATATTATTATAGTTTCTCAGTACGTGTGAAACAAGGTCAAACAGGTAACCGTGTTGAATAGTGAGCTTCCACTCCATTACCACTTATTCCCATTCTCAGTTAAGTTGAAAACTTAGTTTTTTTACTCAAGTGAATATTTGGGGAGAGCCACGACACTTTTCAGCACACGTAACGGTAACAGCATGCGGCCTTTTTCAGCAGGCGTTGTCACACTGCGCAGATGGTCGACTGATGTGGTGTGCTGACGCCGTGTTTTATGATACTGGCGTCCCTATCGCAGCATGAAGTCAACGTTCGGCAGGAGGCTGGCGGAGGCACGCGTTCGCATTAAAGACCGCAGTTGACCGATATCTGCAAAATTCCTTGCTGCAGGTATAGCGTAAAACAGCGGTTGATTCGGCACAGCCTCTTTTCACGTGCTTCCACTTTTCGCAGCGATGAGTCGGTGAGCCGGCACGTGAACTGTCTCTTGGAGCCATCGCGCTGCTGCTGCTTCGCGTGCTTTGCGTACGAAAGTATAAGGAAAAAAAAAAACAGTATGACTTCACTGCATGCGCCGCGAGCGTCAAGATGGGAATAAAATAAATAAAGTAGCATAGCACTGCAGCCGAAGAAAGGGGTTAAAAAAAACGTACAGTATATTTGTAGCACGTGTGCGGAGGGGTGAGGAAGGAAGAAATTGCCTGGACACGTGGCAAAGGTTCACAGCACTCGCTATCGGTCGGAAAAGCGGTTCTCTGAGCACCACCGACTTGAAAGCCTCTCAACGCTGCGACAACTTTTGGCCGCCGATCGCGCTGGCTGTCGCGTCGGTCCGACGTGACAATTCGGTCTGCCACCAGCATTTGTCACCGAACAGTCACCGTCGTTTTGACGTCGCGTTAGCGTCGGCGTCGTGTTGGCTCAGTGTGACATCGCCTGTACTGTTGCGGAGCATCTAATGCAAGAAAGCTGTATCGATCATCAGAAATAGAGCCGGAAGGCTACGTCGGAGCTGCCGGAATAATTGCACTTGTGTACCCGACTCAAGAGAGTTTGGTGGCGCACTATAGCCGCTATCCGGCGTCGCGTCGTTAAATGCGACTCACCGTCACTTCCTGGTCTGGCCTTGTCGTCGACCCCAAGTGCGTCCACCCGCTTTTCTTCAAGGAGGGAGCGTCTTGCGCTGCCTGTGGCGACCGCCATGGCTAGCAGGAGAGCGCAGACGGGCCGCATGGCGCGCTGCCCAGTAGGACCACTTCGAAGCAACGGCCTGGTTCCGGAGAGAACACGCGCTACAAGGGCTTCAGCCTGATGGACCTAATCAAGATGATCCACAAACATGAATGCGCTTATAATATTGCGTTTGGCAAAACCATTATTTCAGAGGTTGGGTAAACTATTTACGTAAGTTTAATCGAATAATCGGCATCGCCTGCGTGATTATATGCCTATTTGAAGTTTCAGTGCAGGACGAAGGCCCTGCGACCGTGAATTTTTCGTGTCTTGCATCAGCCTCTAGGACGTCTCATTCCTGAGAATTTCCTGAATCTCATCACACAAACAAATTCTCTGTAATCCTAAAGTGCGCTTCTTTTTCTGTTGGCAGCCATTATGCTAACCATAGACCACCGGTTATTTGCAATACGCATTACATGACCTGCCCCAACTTTACTTCCTTACTCCTAGCTATAGAATAGCAATTAAACCGTTTGCGTTGTAGTGTAATATTTGCTGCTGGGGCGCTATAACGTAAAACTATTCCAAACTTTTCTATTCCAATTCTGCAATCAGCCTTCCGCGATTTGTCAAACATTTTTTTGGACCACCCCAACTTCACCTGTCACGCGACGTCACGAAAACCGCGATAGCTCCCCATCTGATATGATGTGTAGGCATTGATTATGCATGATTTGACCGAACAAAAGAAAAATAGTTATTTCTGATTCGACGCTTTTTTATCATTAGCCCTCGGCTATTCGTCAAAAGTTTTCGGGCTGCACCCACTTCACCTGCCTGTCACGCTACGTCACAAAAGCGCGAAAGCTTCCCGCGTCAAAGTGACGTGCACGCGTTAAAGATGCATTAATATGCCGAACAAAACTGAATTTTTTTCTGAATAGCCGCAGGCTGCCCCGTTCCGAAAGGAATAAAAGGTGGCCGCCGCCGATCACTCACTCACCGGCTACTCGCACCTGCCAGAAAGCATGGGTTTTTTTGCGTGTAATAAATCTTTTTCTATGGCCGTGTAACGTTTACGAGCGCTTTCGACAGTTTTACGACCTCGTTCTGCCAACTCTTCTTTGCTGAGGATCTGTTTTAGCATCATTCTTAAGCTTCCGTTGCATGCTGCCGCGATTTTCAACCAGTCACAGCAGGCTAAGTAAAGGAAAGGGGACCAATCGCAGACACCGGCACTACCCTCGTCATCCGGTTATCGATTTTCAGTGCAGTGGCTCGGCCCCATCGAATCTCTCTGCACTTGAGCGTGCTTCTCGCCTCTTTTCAGCCAATTATATAAGACAATCCGCTCAGCGTAGGCAATGTTATTCGTTTTTAAAGGAAACAAAAGTGACCTCCTATGAACAAGGAGAACGTTTGATTGGTGTGTTCAGACAACCCTGCGAGTCACCGCCCGATACTTGCGTCGGTGGTTACGCAAATTTGACGTCAGGAGATTGGAATAAAAACATATTGGAATAGTTTTACGTTATAGGGCCTCTGGTTTCTTGTTTCTGCCATATCGTAGAAGTAGAGCGGGTAGCAAACATTAGGCGCGTCAGCGCCGCCCAACGTGATATCACCATACACTTTTCACTTTCGATTACGCTAGTGCGTACCCGATGCCTGTCAGCGTCTTGGCTCGAGGAGAAGTGCTAAGTGCGCAACCTGGGTATTATATTGGATAAAAACGATGACAAGAGTCGAAGTAAGGAAACCCCAAACGACCGTTAGCATCGGGCGTTCATGCTGTGCAGCTACCCAGAGCATCCAGCGCGTTTCCAGTGTCTGCGCATTGCGCGAGAGGTCGCGAAGGGTCGCTCACCTGTCCTGGACGGGCGAACCTCGAACAGTCGCGGCCTGTCGGAACGAGAGGGACCTGAGGCCAACCGACGGGCTTCAAGCGTTCCAAGAGCGTGCGCCGCGTGACGTCTGCACCGGCTGCCAGCAAAGCGTCACGGGCGGCACGTGCACATTTCGCGTGCTACGCCAGGTCTTCGTTCTTCACACCGGAGGCGAGTTTTCGCTCGCAAGCCAAATTTCGACTCGCATCGATACCGAAACTGAAACGGAGTTCGAGCGATATTCTTGAAGACAGCTATAAAATTTTGCCAGCAAGAACAACGCATGATGTTTCCTAATTTTTCATCTGCTATCGAGACTGCTTCCGAAAGACGAGTCTTTCTTTTATCATCTGGAACTCTTTTCATTGCTTGAAAATTCGAAGTTTCATTCACGAGAAGGCGTTGCCGAAAACCAATGCTTATTTTTTATTCCCACAGGTCTGGTTCGGCACCTTCCCCTTATTGTTTTTATTGCAACGAACCTGAAACTATGGAACGTTTCCCCTTCGCCAACTTGGATTGGGCATTACGCTCCCTGTGATACTGTCTCTTGGGGCGTCGGCATTAGGACACTGCAATAGGAACGTATTTGATGCCACATTTAATTTTGTAAGTGAAACAAAGAGACTGTCATGTTAATTTCATTGTTTTACTTTCCTCAATATGTACACATAAATATTAACTTCAATTTTTAAAATTATACAGCCTGAAAATTGATATCGATTAGTGTTCATTTAATATTATTTGTGAATTGCAAATTTTTATTGAAGTATTGCTCCCCTCTTACCTACTGCCGCCCGATTCATGGCCGATCTTCCGTAGTGGGTTTAGCCATATCCGTAGGCACCAACTCAATGGATGGAAACAATTTTATTTTAAATCCGACAAAGATTAACGACCTGGGCTCAGGTCCCCCATGAGGGAACTTCGAGGCCTTGCCTCGTCGCCGCCTATCGGGCGTGCTGGACTGCCCACTCTTATGTTTTGGAGCTGCGCAGAGCGGCGGCCCACTTCGAAGCAAGAGCCTCTGGAGCTACTGCCGTTTTAGCTGATATAACAGGACAATGCAACGACATGTGTGAGAGCGTCGCTCTAGTTGCCTGGCATAACTTGCCAAGAGCACTCGGTATTGCGCTGAGAAAATGTGCCGCAATCTCACCGCACTGGGGGAGGTTAGTATCTGCCATTGTCGCCAGACAACTGCCTGGCGACGTTTCAGTTTGTGGTGAGGTGGCGGCAATATCCGCCTGCCTAGCTGGTAGTGCTTGGTGATGTCGTTGTACCTGACTTAGCGTTCTCGCGTGTTTCCAACCAGGAGTTCCGAACTCGAAGAGGGGGTCTCCGATTCTGCGTAGAGTGGTGTGCTACCTCGTTCAAGTTAGGGGGGCCCTCGTCGGTGCACGGGTGTGGTGACGTGTGCTGGGAACCGCATCATCGCGGTGGTATCGAAGTGCTGTCGACCAGCTTTCCTTAGGATATGAAGGGCTTCGGAGGAAATGCGCCCCTGCGCGTAGTTACGAACTGCGCATTGCGAGTCGCTAAGAACTACCTCGCAGAGGGGGTCAGCAAGCGCAATCGCAACCTCTTCCGCTGTTTCTGATTATTCCATGCTGACACTACATGCGTGCGTAAGCCGGGAGTTAAAGTCTACGACTACCGCCGTGAATCGGTGTTCTCGTGTGTTTTCTGCCGCATCTACGAAGCGAGTAGTCATCTTCCCACCAAAGGAGCGCAGCAGTGCCTTGGCACGGGCCTGGCCTCTACCCCGTTATATTCGGGGTGCATCTTTCGAGGGATAGGGACGACGATCAGCTTGAAACTGGGTGCCGATGTGCTTGCGGCGCTAAGCAATACATTGCTTTTGACGATGTTGATATGCATGGACTTGTAAAGAACCACTTTCTGTCGCCGCCAGCTTACTCGTTATTCGTTATTAGGCGGAGGGGTCTGAAGGAATCGGACACCTGGCGCCTCGTTGAGGCCTTTGTTATCTCACGAATCGTCTACGCAGCGCCGTACCTGCAGCTCCTCAAGAAGGACGTCTTACAACTTGACGCAATAATCAGGAAAGCCACGAAGCAGGACCCGGGTATTCCCATAAATTCATCCACGACAAAATTACTTCAAATGGGAGTCCACAACACAGTAGCCGAGCTCGTAGAAGCCCACCTATCTATTCAAAGGGTGCGCCTTAGCCAGACCAAGGCGGGCAGAAGCGTCCTCCGCAAGCTAAGATGGCAAGAATCGCACTACACCCACCACGACCAATTACCCGAAAAGTTGAGTGAGAAGCTGGAATGCAAACCACTACCACGCAACATGAACCCCACAAGGCATGCCGGACGAGACGCGACGCTCGGGCAAAAGCCATCTCCAGGACCCTGGAGGAAGACGACACTGTTTTATATACTGACGCCTCTCTATCCAAACGGTCCACGAGGGCAACAGTCGTGGTCACCGGGCTAGAAAAGTTCGTCACCTGCGCATCAATCTACACTCCGCCTTCGGAGGAAGCAGAAGAAGCAGCGATAGCTCTCGCACTCTGTAACCTAACGTCACCAAGATCGTCACGGACTCACAAGCTGCATACAAGAACTACAGATCTGGCTGGGTGTCCCTTGCGGCACTAAAAATCCTTGGTAAAGCTACGCCTCCTAAACAAGCAATCGAATTAGTTTGGGTCCCGGCTCACTCCTCAGTTGAGGGCAACGAATATGCTCATCAACAGGCCCGAGCGCTAAACTTTGTTTGGAAACTTTGTTTTTTTAGATATGTCGTTGTTTTTTTAGCGGATAGGCTTAATTTTTTTTAATATGCACTTGCACCACCAAGTCTAGGTTATTTGGTATAAATCTGTAGGACGCGCTTCAGTAGGAGTTCACTTTTCATAAGTGGTCGTGAGATTTTTTTCCTTGGAAGAACGACGCTCCGCCGTTGTTACCTGCACGATTTAGAAAGTGTTAGTACTGTCCCTTTCGGGTGTGTCGGGCTCGGACACAAAGAGGCAACTCGTTTGTGCGTGTCTCGCACGTGTATTCATCAGACGGCAGGGTTTTAGTATGGCTTAGAGCGTGCAGGACATAAATTAGAAATAAGTTTGAATCTTCGTGTAATTTCAAGCGTGTAATTTACGCAACATTTTTTCGTTTTTGCATTAGCACAGGTCCTTTTTGGACAAGAGAAAAAAAGTGTTAGTGCTTGAGTCTTAGAACGACAGAAAGCTGAGCTAGTTGGTAAGGATTCATTATGCAAACTAGAAGTGAGGCGTGCAGACAGGACACAAGAGTAGAGAAGTGGACAACACGAACGCCGACTATCAACTGAAGGGAGCACTGAGGCGAAAAATGAAAGAAGACACAAAACTCATCTGCGCATGCTCAGGAATGGTAACACCACGTGTCAATCGGGTACACGTGCTGGTCTACGTGAGAGATAACTGTTAAGACACTTAATCTCTTCCTTATGTAAAGTAATCGAAGGCTGACTCACGCACGCACTTCCACCATTATAGATATGCCATGCCTCTACCATAAGACGAGTATCTTCATTCTTATGCCTGTACAGTATCGCGCATTCATCTAACTTTGGCTTGCAGTTACAATCTCGGCAATGTAGCGAAAGATTAGAAGGCGATCCACCGGTTAACGACCTTTTATGCTCCATTAGCCTCTGATTGATACACCGTCCCGTTTGCCCTACGTAGAACTGGCCACAGCTAAGGGGAATTTGATATACCACACCCATACGACATTCTGTAAAACTGTTGTTCTTATTGTGCTTCACTGGACAAATATCTGTTCGTTTTTTACCTCTAACCCGCTCCTTTTTATTCTGTACGGCAGCGCATATCTTACCTAGCTTATTGGGAGCAGTGAAAGCAACATTAACATCATATCTACTAGCAACTTTTTTAAGCCTGTGCGACACTGAATGAATATACGGAATAGCCACTACTCTTTTTTTGCGATTACTGCTTTCTGTGATTACGTCCGTCCCCCTGGAAACCGACTTCTTTAGGCGCTCAGCTACAGTGGCCACCGCTACATTAGGATAACCTGCTTCTAATAGGCGCCGGACCTGCGCATTAAAACTGGCGCTCATTTTGTGCGTGCAGGATCTTGTGAGGGAAGACTTAAGGCACGACTTGGCGATTCCGTTTTTTACTAATTTAGAATGCTTGGATTGAAAGTTTAGCAACGGCTTCGAAGATCTTGGGGAATACTGCCAACAAACATGATTTTGTTCGAAGATCAAGGAAATGTCAAGAAACTGAATTACGCGTCGCTGAGGTAATTCCTTGGTAAACTTTAATCCTCCCCCATAAAGTTTAAATTGCTCACTTACTGAGGTAGCAGCCGAGTCTAATTCTTCCCTATTGCAGAAAATCAGGTAATCATCAACGTAACGAAATATCTTGATACCGCTATCACCTAAGGCTTTCTCTAAGCAGTTGTCAACCTTACTCAGGTAAATGTTGCTAAGAATAGGGGCAACCTTTGAGCCGATGCAAATGCCCGATTTCTGCAGAAAAACGCCATCTCTCCACCCAATCAGCGTCGACTTCAAGTACATTGAAAGAATTTCTAGAAAAGCTCCCGTGGAAACACCGCATCTGTCAATAAAAGCCGACTCTTGCACTTGTTCTTTAATGCACTCATTTACGGAATTTAGCAACCCGTCATGCGGCAAGGAATAATACAAATCTTCGATATCCATACTAAAAGCTGTACAATCACCCGGATTCTCCTCTCTTAAATAGTGAACTAGCGCCTGAGAATCACGTAGGCAAAAGGGATCTGAAAAAATTAGTGAAGCTAGGCAGTTCTGTAGGTAACTAGCGACACAGACCTGCCACGTCCCTTTCTCTGACACTATAGCACGAAAAGGAATTTCTTGTTTATGGGTCTTGGCCGAGAAAAACAGTTCTAATGTGAGGGATTTAGCTTTCTTGACATTACAAACAAGCCTATCAAGATTATGTCTTGACAAGAGGTCAACCGCACGTTGCTTAACTACCGAAGGCTTGAGTTTGACTGGTTGCAAATTCTTTTCTATGGCTGAAATCGCTTT
The DNA here is from genome assembly GCF_038994185.2 of Dermacentor albipictus. Taxonomy (NCBI): domain Eukaryota; kingdom Metazoa; phylum Arthropoda; class Arachnida; order Ixodida; family Ixodidae; genus Dermacentor; species Dermacentor albipictus. The sequence goes on along the minus strand of NC_091821.1, from coordinate 214,306,059 downwards.
TTCTGAAAACACGCCATCTGGCATAATTACGAAATAACCTTCCTTGTCAGATATTACAGGTCTAAGTTTATGCTCCACAAGGTAATCAACTAACGGTCGGACAGGGTCAGGCGTCTTAAAATGGGAATTAGATTGTTTAAGGCTAGCAATGCAATCCGAAATACAGCGTGAGCGTTCTTCTTCCGGAACGAACCTAGTAATGCAGCGCGGTAAGCTTAAAACTTCAACGGGTTTTATGTTTAGCTTAAAACAGTGCTTAGGGTCTAAAGCAAGGGTTCTTCTATGGTTATCACTTACTAAGGCGTCTCCAAGAATCAGTACATTATTTGACGGTGAAATATTAGAAAGGTGTCTCCTCTTACTTTGTTGAAGCTCCGGAAGTTTCATCCTCCATAGGAAGTCCGCATGTTGCATGGCTAACTTATTCCAATGGTTGTAAGGGCGGTTCCAAAGGGGACCGTCTCCCATGGCCGCGCAACGGACCCTTAGACACTCCTGGTAGAACCTAACTTGGCGCCATGATTCAGCGGAAAGAATAGCTCCAATCCTCCTGGCATGCCCAGTTGATGGTTGAAGAAAGCCGCACATCATTTGAACTTCCGATGGGACGACACGATTACGACTGTTCCGTATGTTCCGCGCTAGAAGCATGTCGTGGTTTAGTCGTAATCGTGTCGTCCCATCGGAAGTTCAAATGATGTGCGGCTTTCTTCAACCATCAACTGGGCATGCCAGGAGGATTGGAGCTATTCTTTCCGCTGAATCATGGCGCCAAGTTAGGTTCTACCAGGAGTGTCTAAGGGTCCGTTGCGCGGCCATGGGAGACGGTCCCCTTTGGAACCGCCCTTACAACCATTGGAATAAGTTAGCCATGCAACATGCGGACTTCCTATGGAGGATGAAACTTCCGGAGCTTCAACAAAGTAAGAGGAGACACCTTTCTAATATTTCACCGTCAAATAATGTACTGATTCTTGGAGACGCCTTAGTAAGTGATAACCATAGAAGAACCCTTGCTTTAGGCCCTAAGCACTGTTTTAAGCCAAACATAAAACCCGTTGAAGTTTTAAGCTTACCGCGCTGCATTACTAGGTTCGTTCCGGAAGAAGAACGCTCACGCTGTATTTCGGATTGCATTGCTAGCCTTAAACAATCTAATTCCCATTTTAAGACGCCTGACCCTGTCCGACCGTTAGTTGATTACCTTGTGGAGCATAAACTTAGACCTGTAATATCTGACACGGAAGGTTATTTCGTAATTATGCCAGATGGCGTGTTTTCAGAAAAAGCGATTTCAGCCATAGAAAAGAATTTGCAACCAGTCAAACTCAAGCCTTCGGTAGTTAAGCAACGTGCGGTTGACCTCTTGTCAAGACATAATCTTGATAGGCTTGTTTGTAATGTCAAGAAAGCTAAATCCCTCACATTAGAACTGTTTTTCTCGGCCAAGACCCATAAACAAGAAATTCCTTTTCGTGCTATAGTGTCAGAGAAAGGGACGTGGCAGGTCTGTGTCGCTAGTTACCTACAGAACTGCCTAGCTTCACTAATTTTTTCAGATCCCTTTTGCCTACGTGATTCTCAGGCGCTAGTTCACTATTTAAGAGAGGAGAATCCGGGTGATTGTACAGCTTTTAGTATGGATATCGAAGACTTGTATTATTCCTTGCCACATGACGGGTTGCTAAATTCCGTAAATGAGTGCATTAAAGAACAAGTGCAAGAGTCGGCTTTTATTGACAGATGCGGTGTTTCCACGGGAGCTTTTCTAGAAATTCTTTCAATGTACTTGAAGTCGACGCTGATTGGGTGGAGAGATGGCGTTTTTCTGCAGAAATCGGGCATTTGCATCGGCTCAAAGGTTGCCCCTATTCTTAGCAACATTTACCTGAGTAAGGTTGACAACTGCTTAGAGAAAGCCTTAGGTGATAGCGGTATCAAGATATTTCGTTACGTTGATGATTACCTGATTTTCTGCAATAGGGAAGAATTAGACTCGGCTGCTACCTCAGTAAGTGAGCAATTTAAACTTTATGGGGGAGGATTAAAGTTTACCAAGGAATTACCTCAGCGACGCGTAATTCAGTTTCTTGACATTTCCTTGATCTTCGAACAAAATCATGTTTGTTGGCAGTATTCCCCAAGATCTTCGAAGCCGTTGCTAAACTTTCAATCCAAGCATTCTAAATTAGTAAAAAACGGAATCGCCAAGTCGTGCCTTAAGTCTTCCCTCACAAGATCCTGCACGCACAAAATGAGCGCCAGTTTTAATGCGCAGGTCCGGCGCCTATTAGAAGCAGGTTATCCTAATGTAGCGGTGGCCACTGTAGCTGAGCGCCTAAAGAAGTCGGTTTCCAGGGGGACGGACGTAATCACAGAAAGCAGTAATCGCAAAAAAAGAGTAGTGGCTATTCCGTATATTCATTCAGTGTCGCACAGGCTTAAAAAAGTTGCTAGTAGATATGATGTTAATGTTGCTTTCACTGCTCCCAATAAGCTAGGTAAGATATGCGCTGCCGTACAGAATAAAAAGGAGCGGGTTAGAGGTAAAAAACGAACAGATATTTGTCCAGTGAAGCACAATAAGAACAACAGTTTTACAGAATGTCGTATGGGTGTGGTATATCAAATTCCCCTTAGCTGTGGCCAGTTCTACGTAGGGCAAAACGGGACGGTGTATCAATCAGAGGCTAATGGAGCATAAAAGGTCGTTAACCGGTGGATCGCCTTCTAATCTTTCGCTACATTGCCGAGATTGTAACTGCAAGCCAAAGTTAGATGAATGCGCGATACTGTACAGGCATAAGAATGAAGATACGCGTCTTATGGTAATAATAATAATCATGTGGTTTTACGTGCCAAAACCACTTTCTGATTATGAGGCACGCCGTAGTGGAGGACTCCGGAAATTTGGACCACCTGGGGTTCTTTAACGTGCACCCAAATCTAAGTACACGGGTGTTTTCGCATTTCGCCTCCATCGAAATGCGGCCGCCGTGGCCGGGATTCGATCCCGCGACCTCGTGCTTAGCAGCCCAACACCATAGCCACTAAGCAACCACGGCGGGTGCGTCTTATGGTAGAGGCATGGCATATCTATAATGGTGGAAGTGCGTGCGTGAGTCAGCCTTCGATTACTTTACATAAGGAAGAGATTAAGTGTCTTAACAGTTATCTCTCACGTAAACCAGCACGTGTACCCGATTGACACGTGGTGTTACCATTCCTGAGCATGCGCAGATGAGTTTTGTGTCTTCTTTCATTTTTCGCCTCAGTGCTCCCTTCAGTTGATAGTCGGCGTTCGTGTTGTCCACTTCTCTACTCTTGTGTCCTGTCTGCACGCCTCACTTCTAGTTTGCATAATGAGTGCTTGAGTCGCACGAAAGTGCAAGATTGACGGGGCTTATTACGTGTATTGCTTTGAGAAGGAAGCTTTACCTTAACGACATGTACTTGTCTTGCCAGGCTTCTGCTGAGAATGCATCCTCAGGTGTGACGCTAGCAACCGTGGTCAAGGGGCTGTCCTTGCCTAAATCAACGAAAGCGGTGAAGCGCATCCTGTACTGTACCTCAGTCAAAAACTGACACCGCGAGAAGAGGCTTTCAGCACCTCGGAAAAAGAATGTTTTTGCATGGTATGGGCAATTCGAATACTACGATGCGATACTCAAGGCACTAAATTCACGGTCGAGAGTGACCATGACCTTTTTGCATGGCTGAAGCAAATGTCGGAAAGAAACGGAAGACGGATGAGATGGTCGCATTTGGCCGGAATAAGAATGCAGACGTGCTGGGCCGGGGCAACAAGCTCGGAGCATTTTTTAGGAACGTGTTTGGCACGAATCGTTACCAATATTATGTAGAAAGGCAACTAATTTCTGTCTTGCCGAGAGCTGATCACGACTAGAAAGGAGAGAGACAGAGAGAGGGGTAGAACATTGTAGAGCGATACTGGGATGATAGCGTCCGATAGGCGTGTCGCTCGGGCACGCCGACCAGTGTGCGTGTGTGCCTGTGTATTCCCAGGGAGATGGACAGAACGAAGCGAGGGCTTGGCCCTCGAGCGGCCCTGTGCCGTCAGCCATCACTGCTAACTAGAACGATCCCCGAGGCCGCGATCCAACATCGACGCTTCGCGCAACCTGACATCTGGTCACCCTCAGGTCGAATCTCTTGGCGGCGGAGGTGTTTGTTGCGTCTCAACACCACAAAGGCGTTAATTGGATGTTTGCCATAACGCAAACACCCGCTCATCCATCAGGGCCTATACAGGCGCCAACGCAGCGTGCACACCGACTTTTGACGGGTCCCAAAAAAAGACCGCAACCCCACCATTACCTGGCAGCCTGAGTTAAGGATGAAAGGGGTGGGGGCATCCAATGCTACCAAACAACGGAGGCATTCTCTGGTGCTCCCAAACAACGAAAGCGACCTGGGATTCGCCGTTAATTAGACGTTTGCCATGAGGCAAACAACCACCCATCCATCAGCACCTATCCAGAGGTAAATGCAGCGTGGATACCGACTCTATACGGGTCCACAAAAGGCCACCAACCCCACCATTACCTGACAGCCTGAACTAAGGATGAAAGGGGGGGGGGGCATCCCATGCTACCAAACAATGACAGCGACCGTGGCTTCGCAGGTTGCGATCCTGCTGCATATCCATACTATCGGGCTTCGGAGGCGGAGTTATTGCGGAGTGTTGCGAGCATGGGCGTGATATCGCAACGGAGTCGATTGTGATTTGCTGCCTGGACAGCCTTCAGATTTTCTAGTCGACTCGCCTAGGGAAGGCGATGGTATTAAAGGCGGATACTTTTCGAGCAGTGGGATAGAGGGTCCTGATGTGAACTCGGACGTTTAACTTGCTCGGGCATGGAGTGGGCTTCCGTAACTGCAGCCATGTAACTAAGTTAATCAACCCATTTTCCTTCATTCTTACAACCTGACGTAGCAGTCGATGGGCTTGGTGGATTCATTGCTCTAACCCCACCCTAAGCCGCAACAAACTGGTTGGCAGCGGTGAGATTGAGAAGGCAGTCCTCACGGTCTCGAATCGGTGGACCTACGTACATGGTTCCAGGAGACACGAACTTCGAAGATCAAGGGAAACTACGGACGGAAGAGCGACTTCTGTGGATACGGGATTCGCGCGTGGTCAGAGCGGCGCTTCGGCTGCGTTATCAAGGGGCTTTTGTTATCAATGCGATCAGTCGACCTTGAGAGACGGATAATAAGTGTGCCGTAGAATTGAGAGGAAGGAATGGCTTTGAAATGCGAAACCTGCTGTTGGTGCTCCTTTCGTACCATCAAAGTGATTCGCTGTCTCTTCAGGTTTGCGACAAGCAATGCAGTTGCTTTCAATCAGCTTATTTGAGGGCGCTGCTCAATCATGCGGGTGGGAGTGCAGTCACGTATTTTTCATATTACGGGAGGTTTCCTTGCCAGTCGGAAAATGTTGTACGCAATTATACGTGGCTGTAAACATCGCAGTTAAATGCCATTTGGAGGTGCCTACAGATGTGCCATTGACACTTTGATAATTAGGACCGTACTTTTCGAGTTAGTTAATTCATTGCAATTACCAAAATAAATCTCAGTAACAAAAAGATTACTGGTGGCTTGAGTATCGATATTGCTCCTTGTTTAAGTCGGTGCATGATAGTTGGAGCACCCTGTATAATTCACTCAGTAGCCGAAATGAGGCCAAGCCGGATTCACTCGAAATTAGAATCAACAGCAGTCATGCGTAGCAGCGCTTATACTCGGACTCACCGAAAAAGCGTATAGATAGATAGATAGATAGATAGATAGATAGATAGATAGATAGATAGATAGATAGATAGATAGATAGATAGGTAGATAGGTAGATAGATAGATAGATAGATAGATAGATAGATAGATAGATATATAGATATATAGATAGATAGATAGATAGATAGATAGATAGATAGATAGATAGATAGATAGATAGATAGATAGATAGATAGATAGATAGAGAGGCTGCAGTTTCACCGGAAAGGGGAAGCAGTATTAGTGATAGCCAAGTATACGACAATTACACGAAGGGAGATTACAACACCGAGAGACGCCAGTTCTTGGTGGTGCGAACTCAGGCTGTGGAAACTCAGCTGTCTCCAACTATGAGGGTCTTGCAAATGCTCATATTGTCATATTCTCTGACAGGTAGTCTATATATATATATATATATATATATATATATATATATATATATATATATATATATATATATATATATATATATATATAACTTGAGTGGTGCTACAAGGTAAACAGAACAAGTATTTGATTTCAACAGTTTCGATCGGTGGACCGATCTTCGTCAGGGTTTACAAAAAAATGGCAGTTCGGCCCTGGTAGTGAAGACACCAGACCGGGTGCCCGGTCGTTCTCAGGTACATCAAGCCGGGAGGGGCAGTTGTGACATTGATTGTTTTTCGGCGCTTTGGCAGATTTACAGCTGCCTTTGGCAGCTATGCAGGGCAAGAGGAAGGCGGAGTCCCATGTATGTAGAGCAAGGAGGTCAGTGAGGGGGAAAAAAGAAAAAAGAAGAAAAAGAAAAGGAAAGAAAAAAGCACACAGGAGGAGGGACGCGCAAGTCGGAGAGTGAGGGGGGCGGGGAGTAGCGGCAGCTAGGTTCCCGTTCACCCGAGGCAAGGAGGGAGAAAGCGGTCGCTGCGCATCACCAGTGCGCGTGCTGCCGTTGTGGCGGGAGAGAGGGCAAGTTGAACCGTGCGGCGGGGGGCACAATAGAGAAGGGGCCCAGAAGGAAGACAAAAGAGCGGCAACTTGTGGAAATAAACACAGTGTCACAGTACACACATACAAGGCACGGCCCGTTCCGACAACTCTGGGGTCCAGCTGCGGTGCGAAAAAAAAAATATATAGTTCCAAAAAGACTATATGCGTGGGGTTCGCAAAGCAAGTGCGCCCCTGGGCTTAGATCTAGGGAGCCGAGTTAAATAGCCGTCTTGTGGTCCAGTTTTTCAACGTTTAACCGACAACTGACATCAAGTCAGCTCGTGCGTATTCCAAGAAGGGGCAATAGGTCACTCAGAATGACCACTTGATTGGCAGGGTGCAGGAAACTGAATTTATTGGTATTCCGCTCGCCCCCCTGAGGTGCATGCGGAGGGACGAGCAAGCAGTGAATAGCCAGCGTTTCAATCTTAGAGTACAGAACATGTATTCGCGCTTCCCATGCACTCTCACGGCATATCCTGAAGGCACGTCAGCCGCCCCGGACTCTCATTAATTCCTTTAGCGTATGTTCCAAATTCCTCCGCATGCGCCTCAAGGGGGCGAGCGGAAAACCAATAAATTCAGTTTCCTGCACCCTGCCAATCAAGTGGTCATTCTGAGTGACCTATTGCCCCTTCTTGGAATACGCACGAGCTGACTTGATGTCAGTTGTCGGTGACGTCAGTTGTGTGACATAGATATATATATATGGGGGGGGGGGGGTTCGGAAAGCTGGTCGCCCCCCCCTCCGGAAAAATGAAAACTTTCCGCCTGTGTACTTCAACATTCAAAATCAAATATGAACTGCGCGACATGGTGACTTTCAGTAGGCGGAGTGTTGTGGGCACGCACCCCTCCGCCATAGCCTTCGAAGTGCAAGGCGCTGAAGAAGGAGCGGAAGCACCGCGAAGGTGGCGTTTCATTGCCAATAACCCCGCTTCTGCTGAACGCATTAAAGTGATTCCCGCGGCAAAGTATTTCTGAAATAGCCTATATTAACTTCAAATGCATTTCCCCACTTCTATAAAAATTGATTCAGGGCCCCTTTAAGGAACCAATGCCGAAACGGAATGTGCCGCTAGATGCGTATGAAATTAAATTTGGCGCCCCTTTTCCATAATACTAGAGCATCCGCTGCGGTTGTGGGAGGCAGATCAAGGGTTACGTGCTCGTTCACTGGCGCCAATTCCAATGAAATTTGGCTGCATGCTTAACTCGGGTATTTCTGCATATCACTCTTGAGCTGTTTCCGGGTACGCATATAGGTAATTGCCCCAAGTCAGTGGGGGAATATGGCATAGGCTCTAGGAATAGCAGGTGAGACTTATTAGTAGAGTTTGCAGAACAGAATAATAAGCGTATAATGAATACCTTCTTCAGCCGGCGGGATAGCTGAAAGTGGACGTGGAGGAGCCCGAATGGCGCGCTCTGCGCTAACGATACTCTGCGATACTAACGATACTCTGCGCTAACCCTCGCATCATACAAGATGTGGACGTGATCAGCAAAGTGCCGAACTCGAATTAGCCTAGACTTGAGGAGGGAACAGAAGAAACTGGTACATAAGAAGCCGAACAATGAGTTCGCGGAAAGAGGTAAAATAGAAGAATTCCGAATCAAGCTACAGAACAGGTATTCTGCTTTAACTCAGGAAGAGGACCTCAGTGTTGAAGCAATGAACGACAATCTTCTGGGCATCATTAAGGAGTGTGCAATAGAAGTCGGTGGTAACTCCGTTAGACAGGATACCAGTAAGCTATCGCAGGAGACGAAAGATCTGATCAAGAAACGCCAATGTATGAAAGCCTCTAACCCTACAGCTAGAATAGAACTGGCAGAACTTTCGAAGGTAATCAACAAGCGTAAGACAGATGACATAAGGAAGTATAATATGGATAAAATTGAACATGCTCTCAGGAACGGCGGAAGCCTAAAAAGAACCAAGAAGAAAATAGGAATAGGCAAGAATCAGATGTATGTGTTAAGAGACAAAACTGGCAATATCATTACTAATATGGATGAGATAGCTCACGTGGCTGAGGAGTTCTATAGAGATGTATACAGTACCAGTAGCACCCACGACGATAATGGAAGAGAAAATAGTCTAGAGGAATTTGAAATCGCACAAGTAACGCCGGAAGAAGTAAAGGCAGCCTTGGGAGCTATGCAAAGGGGGAAGGCAGCTGGGGGGAATCAGGTAACAGCAGATTTGTTGAAGGATGGTGGGCAGATTGTTCTAGAAAAACTGGCCACCCTGTATGCGCAATGCCTCCTGACGTCGAGTGTACCGGAATTTTGGAAGAACACTAACATAATCCCAATCCATAAGAAAGGGGACGCCAAAGACTTGAAAAATTATAGACCGATCAGCTTACTGTCCGTTGCCTACAAAGTATTTACTAAGGTAATCGCAAATAGAATCAGGAATAGCTTAGACTTCTGTCAACCAAAGGACCAAGCAGGATTTCGTAAAAGCTACTCAACAATAGACCATATCCACACTAACAATCAGGTGATAGAGAAATGTGCGAAATATAACCAACCCTTATATATATTTCATTGATTACGACAAAGCGTTTGATTCAGTAGAAACCTCAGCAGTCATGGAGGCATTACGGAATCAGAGTGTAGACGAGCCGTATGTGAAATACTGAAATATATATATAGCGGCTCCACAGCCACCGTAGTCCTCCATAAAGAAAGCAACAAAATTCCAATAAAGAAAGGCATCAGGCAGGGAAATACGATCTATCCACATAACGTTTGCAGGTGGTATTCAGAGACCTGGATTGGGAAGAATTGGGGATAAGAGTTCATGGAAATAGCTTAGTAACTTGCGATTCGCTGATGATATTGCCTTGCTTAGTAACTCAGGGGACTAATTGCAATGCATGCTCACTGACCTGGAGAGGCAAAACAGAAGATTGGGTCTAAAAATTAATCTGCAGAAAACTAAAGTAATGTTTAGTAGTCTCGGAAGAGAAGAGCAGTTTACGATAGGTAGCGAGGCACTGGAAGTGGTAAGGAAATACATCCACTTAGGGCAGGTAGTGACCGCGGATCCGGATCATGAGACTGAAATAATCATAAGAATAAGAGTGGGCTGGGGTGCGTTTGGCAGGCATTCTCAGATCATGAACAGCAGGTTGCCATTATCCCTCTAGAGAAAAGTGTATAACAGCTGTGTCTCACCAACACTCACGTACGGGGCAGAAACCTGGAGGCTTACGAAAAGAGTTCTACTTAAATTGAGGACGATGCAACGAGCTATGGAAAGAAGAATGATGGGTGTAACGTTAAGCATACCTATTTGATATTTTTACCCCGTCACTACATCTGGGGCGCGACAATTTCCCGACTCCGATTCCCGCAAGACTCGAGTCTCGCCGGAATCGGATCAGATCCGTCGGCATGACGCCACTAAACTGCCAAACCCCACTCTCGTCCTCATCAGAAAGTGCAAACAGGGGTGAGATCTCTACGGTCAAGCTATGACTACTATAGCTAATGGCTTTGGCCGGTCGGGATTAAAAAAAAAAAACTCCGACAGAATCCATCACACGACGGATGTCAACGTAATACGAGTTGGATGGATGGATGGATGCGAAACTTTAATCAAGGTCCTGAGGTACGCGACTCAGCGCGCTGCGGGCCGCTCCCACGTTGGGACAGCCAGGCCTTGCCCGACCGCCGCATCGTGGGCCCTCTGGACAGCCCATAGTTGCACCCCGGCATCAGGGCTCTTGATAGCGGAGAGCCACTTGTCTTCATTGATTTCTTCTGTGCCTCGTAACGAGGGGCAACGCCAGAGCATATGATCTAGGCTAGCGATGTCATTGCAATGCCTGCAAGAACTAGTGGCATAGGTGTCGGGATAAATTTTGTGGAATAAAGCCGGGCTGGGATATGAGCCTGTTTGCAGTAATCTGAGGGTCAATGCCTGCGCTCTATTTAACTTCTTGTGTGGAAGGGGAAACTCTCTCCTGCCGAGATAAAAGTGCTGCGCAATTTCGTTATATGTAGTCGGTTGATCTCTATTCTCCACCGCTGCGGGCCGGCGTTGGAGTTCTCCATGGTCGCGGAAAGTGAGACCTCGCGCCTTGGAGTGGGCCAGCTCGTTGAGGTTTCTGGGGCCTCCCGTGATGGATCCCATGTGAGCGGGGAACCACGTGAGAGTGTGGGTGGTGATGGTTTTGCCGTCGAGGATGCGACAGGCTTCCTTACACACGGCGCCAACGCTGAAGGCGCGGATGGCTGCCCTGGAGTCGCTGAAGATATTGGCATGTCCGTCATCCAGGAGGGCCAAGGCAATGGCCACTTGCTCCAACGTAATACGAGTGCATTCAAGCAATTAAGCGACACACCCTATTTCTAACGCCTAGACGCGTCATGCATGAGGTGTGTGTGCAGTCGGACTCCTCTTGCGCGATTCCCACTGGACACGCTGCGCCATCTAGGGGCGACGCCGCGAAGTCCGCGCGTGACGCGTATGTGAATATATATTCAGGCAAGATCACCTAATTATATGGGACGCGGGTTCAATTCCTCCGAGCATCGCATAAATTTTAAGAGCGGCACATATCCAGTGGCACATACCCAATGGCAGAAGTTGGCGCCAAATAGTTTCGTTGATGAGCAGCACATACGCAGTGGTACATACCCTGCGATCCAAGTTGGTGTGAAAGAGGTTCATTGAAGAGTGTCACATGCTCTGTGTCACCTACCCGGCGACCCAAGTTGGTTTCGAAACCACTTCCCTCAGCACAGCAGCCCGACGCTCTACCCATTCGACCATCGAGTACCCAGTGAGCCAAGCAGGCGGGTAAACCGTTAGAGACACAGATAGACAGATAGTCTGCGGAAAGCGCTTGAAGTTCGTAGGAAAGCTAATCGCATTAAGGATAACACGCGCGTGGTAGCCCGATACAACTTCCTTGCAGCGCTCGTGAAATATTTTAATGCAAAGGCATCTACAGAAAGGGAGCCGTACTACAGCGATATTTGTACTCGAAACGTTCCTTATTTTTTTTTTCATTCATGTCGTTGTCCTTGTGAGCTAGATATCTCAAAGCTCTTGTTTGTCATTTGCAAGCACTTTCATTTGCGAACGTTTAGAGACATTTATGTATGTCTGTAAATAACCAACGTAAATAATATCAACAAATATTTTTGTGTCAGGGAGCTCGACACCTACGTTGTATTTCTCTGTGTTTAGAAATAAAGAAAACTCGATATTCGATTCGATATCAGCAGGTCGTTTTTCTCGAATTTTCTTATTCGATTCAATTTGGATACTTTACTATTCGAACACCCATAGATAGAACAAATAGCAAAGATAGTCAACATGTCTCAGCCTCTGAATGTCGGGAAGAGGCTGATAGGCGCCGATGCAGTGCCGAAGCGGCAGGAAAGCTCGGCGTTGCCGAAACGCACGACCAGCGCGCTGCGCGTTCGGAAACGACGAGGATGGCGAAGCGTAGGCTCAAGTTAGCGCGCGAAGTCTATTAGTAGGTGTATGCCAGAGTAAGCGAAATATTGTCTACCTTCACAAGATATTCCAGTGGAGCCCTGGACGGAGGGCCTCACCCATGAGACTCTATGACCCCTTCTCCTTTTTCTTTTTAATGAAGTATTTCATTCATTCATTTCTGTGTGCAGGGCGGCGCGACTCATGTGACACTTGAGCAGGTGGCACGCGTTACAATCGGTGGTCGCTCAAGGTGGCACTGAATTGACATGAATAATGAATAGACATACATAAACGATGACCAGAACAAACAGCTGAGTAAAAAACAAACGGTTGACACGCAGACACACCAAGATAGACACTACCTATGCTTTCGCATCTTTCTCGCTCAGTAGTAGCGTGAGGTTTGCCTTCAGTTTTTTTTTTCTTTTTTTTCATTCCACATTTCCTGCTTGTATATTTTTTTATGTTGCTGTTACAGATTGGGGCATCTGTTTCCATCGCCTGTGTCCTTGCTTCGTAAATTTCTTCCTTTGCCCATTGGAATGAAAAGCGACCTTGATTGAATGTAGGTGGCGATGTAAGCGGAAGAAAAAGAAGTGCTCCTTGCTCGGGCCCAGCGCGTGACTTCTAGAACCACGTCTCTTTGTACCCTTCAATGCCAGCAACTGCATGCTGAGCGCTGGCAGAAAGAGCGACTTCAACTGCCGATGAGTCATGTAAGTAGACTTGACATTGCGTAGGGGGAACAAATGCGTTTTTAAACTTACCCGAGCTGTGATTTCTTCTTTCCTGGCAGGTCGACAGGCTTAGCAAGGTGGCGGGCTCTCTTAAGCATACTGTTACAAGTGATATCGTTGGTTCTTGTCGTCTTTGCGTGTTTCTTTCCTGTCAGAGTACTCACAGGTATGTTTATGTTCATTTCACTTCTGCTACGAGTTTTATACTACATTGTAGACTTTACCGACTAGCTTCTCGCCGCTCAGGGCTGCAGTTGTTACAAACTCGGCGAGGTCATTGTGTGGTTCCACCTGAAAAAGAAATTTAGTTTGCTAATCTGTGGAGCTGCTTTTTAATATTCGTGAAGCTCTCTGTATCTTTTGTGTCGCGATACACTCGGGCGACCGTACAGGCGTTTCGACCGGGCGGCTTTCATCCCTGCGTGAGCTCGATATTATTCGCTGTCCAGGAGCTAGTATAAGTAGAAACGCTGCTGCGCGACATCAAGGTCATTTGTTCATGCGTGTACCATGGGAGGTGAGCTGCTTGTGACATTACTGCGGCGCGTTCAATTTTAATCTTGTTAAAGCTGTGTATGAGATGCTTTGGCCGGGGTAATGTACCTGAAACAAAACAGTAATCTTTTGACGCTGCCTATTTTTCGAGTCAACTTCTTTCCACAATTTTCTAGGACATTCTTCACTCTCGCTCTCGTGCTCTCGGCCGAATACACGGACATTTTCATTCGGCTGTGAGGATATGTGGGGAGGTAGAGAGGAGGAGGGTACGTGTAAGGCGCGTAGTCGATTGAATAGTTGCGTCAGTGATGACGTCATTCCCGCCACGCCTGGTGCACACCTGCGTTCGGTCGCGACAGAGAGGGCGCGCCTGAGTGGCGTGCTTTACTCAGGCACTTTGGCTTTGCGCGTTGTGTAACACTACAAAGATGGATCAAAATGGAGTGCCTATCGATCGGTGAAGAGTAACGCAACACGTGAGGCTGCTTTAGCTAAAAGACTACGCCCCGAATTCACAAAGCTTTTTTTTTTGTTCATTAGTGCTCTTTGCCATTAGCCGGCTGGCTGCTCCAATATGGCCAACGCTCTGATTGCTTCGTAGCTATCTCTTACTAACGATTGTAGCGTAAGGACTTTTTCGTGAATATGGGGCGGAAAGAGGAAGTAGGTGTGAGGAGGAGGCAGGCTAGGGGTCCCAACGGCGGCTAGAGAAGGCCAATTCATTCGAACAATAGGAAGCTTCGCTTACTGCATAACTTTTATTTTCACCCTTGATGATTGTCACAAATGGCGTGCTGCCTTTGAATTATCTATGGTAGGCGACTTGGCGCCGCCATTTCTCTATTCCCAAACGATCCTAGACTCGAAGGTCTTCCTCCATACTGGTATGTGTTGCGCTTTCTAAGGCACGGGCACAGTGATACACATAGATAAAGCTCCCGTTTGTTTGTCTGTGTGCCTCACTGTGTTCGTGCCTTAAAAAGCGCCACCCATGCCAATATTCAATTCGAACTCGCCCAAGAAAAAGCACTCTTCCTCCACTCCAACGAGTCAACCGTAAAACGCTACGCCTCTCAAGAATTGTCCTGAAATGTCGATGTAGCGCAGTGTCCGGTTCTTACGAGGTCAGGCGCTGCCATTACCTTTCTAAAGTCGAGAAGGAGTGTCGAGTGGAGCAGTGTTCTAGAACACCGGGGTTTAAAATGGAAATCAGCGAAAATAATCGTTGTGTACTTTATCAGTGCCTAATAGAAATGACAAATTCATTTTGTCAACTCCCCTGGTATGAACGAATTCTGGGGTGTTACGTGCCAAAACCACGATTTATGAGGCACGCTGTTGTGGAGGAATCTGGATTAATTTTGACTACCAGGGAATCTTTAACGTGCACCCAATGCATGCGACATGGGCGTTCTTGCATTTTGCTCATTCGTATGAAGAATGGAGTTAACTATTTTAAGATTGTCATAATAATACCGTACGATGGTTGCGCTTCGAAAGAACATAGCAACTAAAGTCTGCTGTTCTTTGTATACCCCAACAGAATCGAGTTGCACGACAAAAGCGTTGGTTGACGATGTGCTTCGTTGTTACGGTGCATTTAAACATGGAGCTTTCCGACGGGACGACGCGGAAAATTCCAGCTCTGGTGATCTGAGATTGAGAAACTTGGCTTTCTCCTCGCAACATTTGGATTCTGGCAGAAGAGTTCAGGAATGCATGTGAGTACTCGGCGGAGCACAATACAGGTCTTTCCCAATAATCGATTCAATCATGGGCGTTTTGATTCTAAGGTCTGTTTCGTGGGTTTACACATTTTGGCTACCGCTTGAACGGTGTAGCCTAACGACGAGACAACTTCATTGACAGCTCTTATTAAGGAAGAATGGCATTTAGAAGCCAAGCTGAAACGTTCCTGGTGACCAAGAAGCCTCAGCGTTCTCTCTCTCATTTGTGGGGGGTTTTCATGTTCATAATACAGGCACTGTCGTTGTCTGGGTTTTGACAGCAGATGATTCGACGCTTTCTCTCCACGTAGGCTCCTAAATTCCTACGAGGACTGCGTCCGCGCAATTGTAGAAGGGCGATGCCGGTCGCAGATGACGCTGTTCCAGTACGACGAAGTTCGGTCCTTGGCGGCTAACTTGGTTGGATTTGTCAACAGCAGCTGCAAAGCAATTGAAGTGTACGGTAAGGGCGCAAGACTGCTTGAACGTTGTGGAATGACGTGCTCCAAAAAACAAACCAAAAGCCAATGTAGGCGACCGCGTTTTTCTTTCTCTCTTTTTATTGACTGTGCGTTTGCGCTGACATTTATCTCCCCTGCTATGCGTTGCATTTTTCTCTACTGCTGCAGAAAAACACGCGGCAAATGGCCCTGACGCTCTGTCTGGGTTGAGAGCGTGCCTCACAATACTTGGTAAAAAGGTGGCTCCTTTCCTTGACTCGGATAACAAGGACGTCGTTCGGAAAGCCTGTTGGTGAGCCAACGTTTCCCTAGTTTACTTCGCGACAACCCTGCTGAACGTTTTCTTTTTATTGCATTTTTTTTCTCGTTTATAAGGATGTCATGTAACTGATGTCTCGTCACAAACAGAACCTTGGTGAACAAACTGAGGATGTATTTTGGGACGATTGCTTTCGGAGAAGTCACTTTCGATGTGCGCTTATTAGCTCGTTGAGTAAGACCGTTCGAATCATCCAACGCGCCGTTTACCACGTCACGCGAAAGTGATAGTATCACCGACAGGGATCCTCCGAGAATACCGCCCCTGGTGTTCTGTAGGTTCGGGGCCTAATTCATAAAGCCTTTCGTTCGTCAGATTTTTCATCATCGGATGACTGCCTTCGCTAATAATATGTTCAGTGTTCCCATTGGCCAGCCAGTGTTCCTGCAAACATTTTACACCCTTAAGGGTCTTTTCTTGTCGCACTGTAACACCCTTATCGTTAGGGCCTTACAAACATTTATAGAGGACGACAGCAGAGCTCTGACGAGACGTGCGATGACAAAAGACGTAGTTGAAAACTATGTAATCATTCTGACAGCCTTGGGCGCATATAAATATCCGACAGGAGAGTTTCCTATCTCTCCCTGTGAAATTCTCTTGTCGGATATTTCTGTGCGCCCAAGGCTGTCAGAATGATTACATAGTTTTCAACTACGTCTTTTGTCATCGCACGTCTCGTCAGAGATCCGCTGTTGTCCTCTGTAAATTTTTTAGGGCTCTGACGGTAAGGGTCCTACCGCGTGACAAAAACACCCTTAAAACACCCTTAAGGGTGTAAATATTTTAACAGTGTGCGAGCCGCCTCTGCCGTGCCCGTACTTACAAAATGTATCTTGATTGTTCGGCGGTCAGCCACCTGCCAATCATGATAGAGCTTGCCATAATGACGATGCAGTCTCGGAGACGGTGGCCAATCGCTGGCAAAAAGTTTTGCGAACCCGTTCGCGTCCCTAGGACCTAATTCATGCAGCTTTATTTTTTTCTTTCGTGATAGGTATTTGTGAATGGCAGGCCGCCTTCGCTATATGTTCGTAATCATTTTTGGCTGGTACTTGTTACGACCGGTTTTATTGTTTGCCTGAGAGGTTTGTAAGAGCAGGGTGGCGAATTGACAAAGCTTTTCGTCCGTCAAAAGTGCAGTTCGCTATTGGCCGGCCGCCTTCACTAATGTCCGACATCACGATTGGCTAGTATGTGCTCTCACGAACACTTCTAGCGTAAAAAGTTTTTTTCAATAGATGTCGAACAACATTGTCACATGTGGCCGGCGAATGATGAACAGTTTCTTGAATTGAACTAGTTGGCCGCATATAGGGGAAACACTTGACGGCGCTAAAGAATGCAACAAGACCAATACAACACACAGATGTGTTGTTGTACCTATCCTGTCACCGTCTTTAGTGCCATCAAGTGCTTTCGAGATGTACAACTCTTGCGAGGGAATAGCTTTGTGAAATTCGATTTTAAAATCTGTGGTTGAATTCACAAAGCTTTTCGTTCTTACGCGGTCTTTGCCATCGGTTGGCCGTCTCCGCTAATAATATGTCTACCATCAGGAGTGGCTGAAATTTTTTCTTACGAACAATTCTATCGTAATAGGTCTTTGTGAATACGGGTCCTGCTCTTGCGTGAGCGCGGTTTGCAATTGGCTAGCTGAAATTTTAGCTGTCGTCTTGTTGTTATCCTATTGGCTATCGTGATTAGCATTTACTTAGCGCCAATAAATCGCAAAACTCTCCTTCTGAGGCAACTCACGCGTTAATGCCATACATTCGACAAAATGATAAGTAGCGTATGCCGCGGTTGGCATTTTTAAACCACTCTGGAACGTCTGCAAAGTGTATGTACATAAGTGTATATGCGCAGGAGGGGTGGGAGTTGTGTAATGTTCAAAAATAAAATTGTGGGGTTTTACGTGCCAAAACCACTTCCTGATTATGAGGCACGCCGTAGTGGAGGACTCCAGAAATTTCGACTACTTGGGGTTACCCGCCATGGTTGCTCAGTGGCTATGGTGTTGGGCTGCTGAGCACGAGGTCGCGGGATCGAATCCCGGCCACGGCGGCCGCATTTCGATGGGGGCGAAATGCGAAAACACCCGTGTGCTTATATTTAGGTGCACGTTAAAGAACCCCAGGTGGTCAAAATTTCCGGAGTCCTCCACTACGGCGTGCCTCATAATCAGAAAGTGGTTTTGGCACGTAAAACCCCAAATATTATTATTACTTGGGGTTCTTTAACGTGCACCTAAATCTAAGTACACCAGTGTTTTCGCATTTCGCCACCATCGAAATGCGGCCGCCGTAGCCGGGATTCGATCCCGCGAGCTTGTGCTCAGCAGCCCAACACCATAGCCACTGAGCAACCACGGCGGGTCGTTGTGTAATGTCCACAAGTGTTTAGTTCAAAGTAAACCCTAACATCAAAGTTCATAAATGCTTTATGGTAAAAAGCAATGGTAATTGAAGCAAGCTCATTCTACGGAGTGTGCGCCGCCGCGGTGACTCGGCGGCTATGGCCGTCGCGCTGCTCAGCACGAAGTCCCTACTTTGATTTCCCGGCCGTGGCGGCCGCATTTCAATGGGAGCGAATGCAAATGTGCGCCTGTACCGTGATTTGGGTGTACATCAAAGAGCACCAGGTGGCCAAAATTAATCTGCAGCCGTCGAATACGGCGTCCCTCATTACCCACTTTGCGGCTTCGGGACCTTAAACACCATATTTTCTCATTTCTTCCCCTGCGGGCTATTTCACTGCAGGGTGGCCTGTGTTGTTTTTTGTGCAAGCCGATTGCCCGGTTCTTTTTTCTGCCACTAGTTCTTTTCTTTCTGGTTTCTTCGGCGCGTATGGATAGCTTTCTGAAAGAGCGCATGACACTCGCCTATATGACGGGATCGTATGTTTATACACCGTCGTGGCGCATGGTATGTCCAGACGTCTCGATCTTAAGAAGCACTATGTCTGCCATAGCCAGTGCTACGACATCGTGATAGGTCATTAATTTGCGAAATATCCTGTGCACCACACGTCTTCCAATAAAGGCGCGAGTGCGTGAGGTTAGCAGTGCTTCCGTAAGTGCGTAGTGCTATAAAGTATTGGAAGCAATACTTATAGATTTTTTTTTCATTTTTGGGGGGTAAGAACACCGCTGAACAACATGAGAGGAAACTGCGTGCGGCTATTTTAGGCGACTCGCCGGGGTAATAGCTCACTTATTTGCAAAGAAATGGCGGCTAAGCTTATGCTTTAGTTTGCACTCCACGCTACCGTCGGATTGCACTTATTAGCTTAACGTTAATGGCGGTGTGTTGTCAGCCATAGCAACCTTTCTCGCCTATCATCTGAGTTGGAAACAGTGTGCGGAAACGCCAGCGCCATTCGATTGCTTTCCTTGGCGAATATCTTTTGTCAGGGTACTGCGTCTAAGCAGCGTTACCATGCTCTTAAGGTGAGGCGTACAACTTATTCTTTCATGATAAGGTAAAGTACCCTTGACGAATAGTAGTGTGTATCTGCTTTCACAAACGCATAAGCCGAAAATATACAGATTTATAGCACTACATGTACCGCTAGCAACCTAGAACTGTACTGCGCGCCAAGAATGCGTGCAAATTCTAAAATTATTTTATAATTTAAATTTGTTTTTGCGATCGTATAGGATGACCGAACGCGTGCATATGGGCTGTTGTGAAATGTTTGCAAATTTAGTGGCCGGGATACTTAGTTCAGCGGAAGAATATAAACATGAACAGTAGAGGTACGTAAAAACGCAGTCCATCAAGTCGTGCAGTAAATTGGCATAATATCGGTGATTATTTCCATTTGATTCTATACTATTTCCCACATTAATACGTACATTTGTAGGCATATGCGAGGCAACTCGGCAGGCCACGTTAAAGTGTTGAATAAAATTTTTTTTGACGGAACTGGACGTAAATCAGCCTGTATTGTCGCGCTGGTGCTTACGAAAGCGACATTTGGACACACATGCAATACACGCTGCGTTCCACGCGGTCCCTGCGCAAGCGATGAACGTGATAAGATGATATCGCGGTGGGAGAATGACGGTCTCCCGTTTTCTTAATGTTCTGCTGCACGTGTTGCCAAGACAGGCGCATTTATTGTCTGTAAGCACTATGAATATCATGTTCACAGGCTCCGAATACCTTGACCGTCAGTTGATTTTTTTCTTCTTCCCTGTACTGTTTAAAACTCCGTGGAAACACCTTTCACCCGCTGTGGTGTGTTAGTGGCTACGGCGTTACGCTGAAAAGCTTGAGCTCGCGGATTTTATGCTGACCGCGGTGGCCGCATTTCGATGGGAGCAAAATGCAAAAGCACTCGTGTGCCTAGACTTAGGTGCACACTGAAGAAACCAAAGTGATGCAAATTAGTTCCGAGCCCCCCACTACGACGTGCGTCATAATCGTAGTTTTGCCACGTAAAACCTAACAATTTCATTAATCTTTCGTTTTCTCGGCCGAATCGCATAGCGCGCGTAAACGGGCCCGGTGCAGCGCTAAAGTAACGTGAAAACTTGGTCGAGATGTACAACACACGAGGAAAAAGAGAAGGCGACGCATGGTTGGTTGACGACTAACATTTTTATTAATTTCACTCGTATCTCGAATAGCTTGCGCAAAATCGAAGCAAAATCCTTCGGTGCACCTCTCTTCCCTTGCTAAATTGCTTACATGTACAAGAAATACATTGAATACTTGCTCGACCGTCTCGCGCACGTTTCGTATCGTTCGGCAAGGCTCTATGTTCTCTACGCATTCTTCTACGTCGCGATCTTCCTTTTTTTGGCAATGCATGCACAAGTGAATGCAAATACGATGCATATGACTACTATATATTGTGCAATCGTATATAACAGATAGTATATGGTAAAGCCGTATAGCATATGTATATTATTGGCGCGATAGCATTAAACTATACAAACTCCTAGATCTTCGCGGATAATGTGGACTGAAAACGCCAGCGGGGTAAGGGAGCGGGCTTCGCGCCAAGAGCGGAAAAGGAGAGGCACAGGTCACGTGGATAAGGAGCTATGCCAATGGTCATTCCTTTCCGCACTTCCTCGGTGGTCCGGGCAGCGCTCCGCTTACGTTATCACCATGAGGCGCGAGCGGTGGATGAGGAAGGTATTTCATTGACGGAAAGAAATCATTATCTTACGCAGGCCCAGGGCTGGTACAATGTATAGCGATTCCTTGCTTTCGATTCCATGCCACTCTTGTGATCTACAGTCTACTGCCAGCTGATCCCGTTCATACTGGGCAGAGCGCGATCTGAAGAAGCGCGAAAGAAGGCATTGACACTGGCATAGATTCTTTTCATTATCCCGACTCGTGGCAGGAGGAGCGGAGACCGCCGGCCGGACTCGAGAAGGACACGGCGACGCCAGCGCTCATATACAAAATAGGGTCTACTTTCCGCCGGCCTGTGACCAACGCGGCGGGATGTAGTGCGCACGTTGTCAGTAACCTGGATGCCGCCCAGGTCGTGTCCGAGTCCTGCAAGCTGTAGCAACGTTGTAAGCGATGTGCTGCCGCAAAACCATGCTACACACGCGATGTACACGGAGGCTGCAAGCCGGTCGTCATGGGGACATGAGGCCGTGGTAGTTCGCGGATAGCCATGCTATAGGGGCAGGGACTTGATGCGGACGTCGCTGAGTGATAGCACGCCATAATACAATCGCATTACACTCGCTCACGTATATCGGGAAGATCTGTCGTTGTATCGTATTATACATTTATGTTAAATTCTGGCGTTTTGCGTGCCAGAACCACGATCTGATTATGAGGCGCGCCGTAGTGGGGGACTCCGGAATAATTTTCACCACTGCGGATTCTTGAACGTGCACCTAATGCACGGTACACGGGCGTTATCGCATTTCGCTCCCCATGTAAATGCGGCTGTCGCGATCTGATATCGCGATCTCGTGCTTAGGAGCACAACGCCATAGCCGCCAAGCCACCACGGCGGGTACCATATTACATACCTGCTTTAGCATATGTGATCGTAGTATCTGCATTCGATGAATATGTATGAAATATTTATAACGGAATGAGAAAAAGTATTATTTAATTCATGTATTCACACGTGAGTATATGCTATATATGCTAGTGAAGTGTACAATTTACAAAATGCATATTTTTTTTTTTACCATTTCACGTCGCTCCTCTATGCCTTTGCAATGGGGGAGAGGGGGGAGTCTGCAACTTCGTGATGTGAATTTTCAGCTTTTGAAAACAGGACAAAAAAGCCAAAGACCAGCAATGCCTTCCGTATAACAAAACACAAGAACTAGATACAGCTACTTCCGCAGCACCTGTCGCATACATTAGAAAAGCGGAAGGTCGTCGCTCCGCCGCTTCACTTCCCCCTTGTTCTCTTACGACGGTGATACGATCGCCGGATATTTTTATCTACTGCGTGACCAATTTCAGCGCGGTGTTTTTTTTTTCTTCAATATCGACAATCTGATCTGCGGAGCCCGCATGCGCTACCTTTTTATTCTGTCCTCACCTATCTGATCACTTGCAGTAGGTATAAAATGATATCGTAACAACTGTGCCTGTTGGGAAGTGCTCAGAACGTTTTAGGTTTTTTTTCCAAGGGCGAACATTATACTGAAGACATTTCCTGGAATCGTACCTTTGCGCATGGTATTTCAACGCTCTTTTCGACTGAAATAGTTACAAGCCCATAGCTTCTCTCTACCTCTTAAAGATTAGACCTCTGACAAAAAAAAAAAACTGGCAAGTATGACGCCAGTTACGTATTTTAAAGCGTTGTTTCTGTATTATTATTTAGCTGTTGCAAACGCAGGTTTGAGGCAGCCTACTTGGAAACGACTGTTAACAAGAGACAGATACAAGACAGTTAAGACGGAAAAGAATTTTTTTTAAATATGGTACTGTGAATGGTCGAGCAACGAACGCTTCAAATACAAAGAATGCGCCAGAATGTATTCACTGACTTTGTTACTGATTTTACAAACATGAATGACTGCAGACCAGCACCGCACAGTGTGACGTTGTCATACCAGCGCTCAGAGATGTACGTAGCATGCGTGGAGTAGCTTAAAAGGACAAAAAGAGTTGTAGGTAGAGACAGATAACTGGGGTGGGAAAAATCTTGAACCGCGAAAGAGAACAGCGATTTGCATCGCGGGTATGAGGCAGTTAAGAGTCAAGCGACTTGTAACTTCAGGTTTGATTGAGCTGCTTGTCGTGTACATAAAATGTGGCTGAATAATCTTCTACTTTGAGCTGCTGTATATATATATATATATATATATATATCCATTAAACCACAAATGTATCTGATGTACGAATTCGGTCCTAATGTCTAAGTTCAAGACAGACACTGCTAGACGTCACAGGCAGGTTCGATTTTGACAGAGAGATCCAGGGCGCCATGACTATTTTGCCTTGACTTACGAAACGGACGGCCTGTAGGTTTTATCCCATGATCTCTACAGTATGTTGTAACAACTTGACGTATAGACCTTTTTCAGTTCACAGATGAATAGTCGTCCTCTTAGAGGCTTCATTTTAGAGTCTATGTTTTAAAAAAAGAACGTTTTCTCATGTGCTCAAGCTACAATTCGAAGTTGTCATTCTGCAGCTTATATGTGTACATCTACTCTGCGTATTCTGAAACAATTTGCTTTTAAAACTGATTAATTCGATATGCTACTGGTACCGGGCAGGATTTTTAGAAGAATGAGTACACCGCACTTCCTCGTGCGCGTGCATACGCACATACGTGTGCACCCAATGCATCTGTTCTTGTTGTGTGGGCGTTCTGGCCATTGCATCTGCAACACAGCGTCTTCTGCTCAATTAATATTCGTTATAGGAAACAATCCGCAAAAGCCCATGATATACTGGGAAGCCACGCATGTCCCTGACAGTCGCAGCACACCACCTATGCAACGTAAATCTGACATCTCCGCGCTATATTTGATATTGTTACAAAAGGAAAACGCACATACAATATATTTACTAGGCGATCAAGCGCTGAACCATATCGTCGAGAGCGTGCGCCGTATCAAAAAACGTCTTCTTCATCGACGCTCCTCTAGAGGAATGGTACAGTGACATGACTCCCAGCTGCTGAAGCACCGTCACGGTGCTTGCTATGGTGTGGGCGAGCGGTAATGTATAAGGCGGGATACGTGAACAACATCTGTAGGCGGTGAAACGGAGGGAGATGAAGACTCGAGCGGGCGTATCTCTTAAGTGACGGCTATTACGCGTCTTAAGACACGGTAGGGTCCGGATTACCAGGAAAGCAATTTTTCGGAGAGTCCAACATGCCGAGTCGGAGTTCATCGAAGCACAAGAGCTCCCGGAATATCGGTAACGTCGTGATGATAGGAGTCTAGGCAAATGGACGGCAGCGCGAATGATAGTGTCAAATTGTAACGCTGGGTCGCGCCCAAACAGAAGATAAAAGGGATGAAGGACCAGCGGTATTGCGATGGGAGGGACAGTAGATTTATGGTATATTGAGGTGTTACATATAGGTAACATTCTTGCAGCATGATTTCAATCACTGTTTTACGATTGCGGGTACGCTTATTCTTAGTAAAATATAAAAAGGAAGGTCTCATGAGTGTTTCTTAGGTTCAATCAAGGACATCTCATAGGTGTTAATGCTACCTATGGGAGTTACTAATTGGGTAAAGAACAACAGCGACAGGAAGCAACACTAAAGGTAGAAAAGTGACGCGCGCGTACAATTATGTATTACGCAGACGCGACAGCGGTGACTAAAGCACAACGACTCTATTGACACAAACAGCACTGTACTGACAAATGCAAATTGTGATGCAGAAGCACACAGTTACAGCTATGGTGTTAAAGAGCTTCATTGGCTCATAATTTTTCGATATTAAAGGCGCGGATTCGGTTCCCAAGAGCAAATAATCGGGATATCAATGCGTTACACCTGTCAGTGCCACGCTTAATAGTAAATTCTCTTCGTGTGTAAACCACGTCGCCGAGAAACAGCTGATCACACTAAACTTTTGAGCTTTAAAACAACCTTCCCAGAAACTACGTAAGAAATTAATATTTTGGAGAATAGCAGCAAATGAGTAGCAAAGAAATATGAAGGAAAAGCGCGAAATGCAGGGCGAAGTCGAGGATAGAGAAACAAAGTGCTATAAAGCAACTAACACTGTTTTTGTCCATCCTGAAGTTCGTCCTGCTTGCTTCTTGAATTTTCTTCACGTTTGAGAATGTACTAAGAGACCCATATTAACACGCCCCGAGTACAAAAAAAGAAAGTTCGGTACCAAAGTCGAATGGAAGGAACTTCAAAGACTCTAAAGACTCTAAATAAGAGGAATAGTGTTTTTAAGTGTCTCACTATACACTTACGCACGTTAGACACACCCTCAAGAGAATGCAACTCAAGAAGAAGAAGAAGTATTTTAATTATTGGAAAATGTAGAGAGGTCGGCCAGCCAACTCAAGCATTCATACTTCGATTAATCGAAGAGCATCAAGCCATTCTGTACGTGTGTCGCTGTTGGAAAGCTTACTTGACATTGAAAAAGCTCCAATCATAATTGCGCGCATTTCGTATAAAGCAGTGTAAGCTATGTATCATTTCGCATTCTGTGTGTTTTCAGGGGACTGGCAGAATAC